>NC_088419.1:84226191-84336191 GCF_034236695.1 Oncorhynchus nerka | reverse complement strand
AACCTTCCATAACAAAGCCATCACCTACAGAGAGATTAACCTGGAGAAGAGTCCCCTAAGCAAGCTGGTCCTGGGGCTCTGTTCACAAACACAAACACACCCTACAGAGCCCCAGGACAACAGCACAATTAGACCCAACCAAATCATGAGAAAACAAAAAGATAATTACTTAACACATTGGAAAGAATTAACAAAAAAACAGAGCAAACTAGAATGCTATTTGGCCCTACACAGAGAGTACACAGCGGCAGAATACCTGACCACTGTGACTGACCCAAAATTAAGGAAAGCTTTGACTATGTACAGCCTCAGTGAGCATAGCCTTGCTATTGAGAAAGGCCGCCGTAGGCAGACATTGCTCTCAAGAGAAGACAGGCTATGTGCTCACTGCCCACAAAATGAGGTGGAAACTGAGCTGCACTTCCTAACCTCCTGCCCAATGTATGACCATATTAGAGAGACATATTTCCCCCAGATTACACAGATCCACAAAGAATTCGAAAACAAATCCAATTTTGAAAAACTCCCATATCTTTTGGGTGAAATTTCACAGTGTGCCATCACAGCAGCAAGATTTGTGACCTGTTGCCACGAGAAAAGGGCAACCAGTGAAGAACAAACACCATTGTAAATACAACCCATATTTATGCTTATTTATTTTATCTTGTGTCCTTTAACTATTTGTACATTGTATATATATATATAATATGACATTTGTAATGTCTTTACTGTTTTGAAACTTCTGTATGTGTAATGTTTACTGTTAATTTTTGTTGTTTTTCACTTTATATATTCACTTTGTATGTTGTCTACCTCACTTGCTTTGGCAATGTTAACACATGTTTCCCATGCCAATAAAGCCCTTGAATTGAATTGAATTGAATTGAATTGAATTGAAATACAGAAGAGAGAGAAATACAGAGAGAGAGAAATATATAGAGAGGGAGAGAAATACAGAGAGAGAGAGAAATACAGAGAGAGGGAGAGAAATACAGAGAGAGGGAGAGAAATACAGAGAGAGAGAGAGAAATACAGAGAGAGGGAGAGAAATACAGAGAGAGGGAGAGAAATACAGAGAGGGAGAGAAATACAGAGAGAGAGAGAAATACAGAGAGAGGGAGAGAAATACAGAGAGAAAGAAATACAGAGAGAGAGAGAAATACAGAGAGAGAGAAATACAGAGAGAGAGAGAGAAATACAGAGAGAGGGAGAGAAATACAGAGAGAGAGAGAGAAATACAGAGAGAGGGAGAGAAATACAGAGAGAGAGAGAGAAATACAGAGAGAGGGAGAGAAATACAGAGAGAGAGAGAAATACAGAGAGAGGGAGAGAAATACAGAGAGAGAGAGAAATACAGAGAGAGAGAGAAATACAGAGAGAGGGAGAGAAATACAGAGAGAGAGAGAAATACAGAGAGAGAGAGAAATACAGAGAGATAGAGAGAAATACAGAGAGAGGGAGAGAAATACAGAGAGAGGGAGAGAAATACAGAGAGAGGGAGAGAAATACAGAGAGGGAGAGAAATACAGAGAGAGAGAGAAATACAGAGAGAGAGAAATACAGAGAGATGGAGAGAAATACAGAGAGAGGGAGAGAAATACAGAGAGAGGGAGAGAAATACAGAGAGAAAGAAATACAGAGAGAGAGAGAAATACAGAGAGAGAGAAATACAGAGAGAGAGAAATACAGAGAGAGGGAGAGAAATACAGAGAGAGGGAGAGAAATACAGAGAGAGGGAGAGAAATACAGAGAGAAAGAAATACAGAGAGAGAGAAGAGAAATACAGAGAGAGAGAAATACAGAGAGAGAGAAATACAGAGAGAGGGAGAGAAATACAGAGAGAGAGAGAGAAATACAGAGAGAGGGAGAGAGAAATACAGAGAGAGAGAGAAATACAGAGAGAGAAATACAGAGAGAGAGAGAAATACAGAGAGAGAAATACAGAGAGAGAGAGAGAAATACAGAGAGAGAGAGAGAAATACAGAGAGAGAGAGAGAAATACAGAGAGAGGGAGAGAAATACAGAGAGAGGGAGAGAAATACAGAGAGAGAGAGGGAGAGAAATACAGAGAGAGAGAAATACAGAGAGATAGAGAGAAATACAGAGAGAGAGAAATACAGAGAGAGAGAGAAATACAGAGAGGGAGAGAAATACAGAGAGAGAGAGAAATACAGAGAGAGGGAGAGAAATACAGAGAGAGAGAGAGAAATACAGAGAGATAGAGAAATACAGAGAGAGGGAGAGAAATACAGAGAGAAAGAAATACAGAGAGAGAGAGAAATACAGAGAGAGAGAAATACAGAGAGAGAGAGAAATACAGAGAGAGGAGAGAAATACAGAGAGAGGGAGAGAAATACAGAGAGAAGAAAAAGAAGAGAGAGAGAAATACAGAGAGAGAGAAATACAGAGAGAGAGAGAAATACAGAGAGAGAAAGAAATACAGAGAGAGAGAGAAATACAGAGAGAGAGAAATACAGAGAGAGAGAGAAATACAGAGAGAGAGAGAAATACAGAGAGAGGGAGAGAAATACAGAGAGAGAGAGAAATACAGAGAGAGGGAGAGAAATACAGAGAGGAGAGAAATACAGAGGAGAGAAATACAGAGAGGGAGAGAAATACAGAGAGAGAGAGAAATACAGAGAGAGAGAGAAATACAGAGAGAGGGAGAGAAATACAGAGAGAAAGAAATACAGAGAGAGAGAAATACAGAGAGAGAGAAATACACAGAGAGGGAGAGAAATACAGAGAGGGAGAGAAATACAGAGAGAGAGAAATACAGAGAGAGAGAGAAATACAGAGAGAGGGAGAGAAATACAGAGAGAAAGAAATACAGAGAGAGAGAGAAATACAGAGAGAGAGAAATACAGAGAGAGAGAGAGAAATACAGAGAGAGAGAGAGAAATACAGAGAGAGGAGAGAAATACAGAGAGAGAGAGAAATACAGAGAGAGAGAGAAATACAGAGAGAGAGAAATACAGAGAGAGAGAAATACAGAGAGAGAGAGAAATACAGAGAGAGAGAGAAATACAGAGAGAGGGAGAGAAATACAGAGAGAGAGAAATACAGAGAGAGAGAAATACAGAGAGAGAGAGAAATACAGAGAGAGAGAAATACAGAGAGAGGGAGAGAAATACAGAGAGAGAGAAATACAGAGAGAAAGAAATACAGAGAGAGAGAGAAATACAGAGAGAGAGAAATACAGAGAGAGAAATACAGAGAGAAGAAATACAGAGAGAGAGAAATACAGAGAGAGAGAGAGAAATACAGAGAGAGAGAAATACAGAGAGAAATACAGAGAGAGAGAGAAATACAGAGAGAGAGAGAAATACAGAGAGAGAGGGAGAAATACAGAGAGAGAGAGAGAAATACAGAGAGAGAAATACAGAGAGAGAGAGAAATACAGAGAGAGGAGAGAAATACAGAGAGAGAGAGAAATACAGAGAGAGAGAGAAATACAGAGAGGGAGAGAAATACAGAGAGAGGGAGAGAAATACAGAGAGAGAGAGATACAGAGAGAAAGAAATACAGAGAGGGAGAGAAATACAGAGAGAGAGAGAGAAATACAGAGAAATACAGAGAGAGAGAAATACAGAGAGAGGGAGAGAAATACAGAGAGAGAGAGAGAAATACAGAGAGAGAGAGAAATACAGAGAGAGAGAGAAATACAGAGAGAGGGAGAGAAATACAGAGAGAGGGAGAGAAATACAGAGAGAGAGAGAGAAATACAGAGAGAAAGAAATACAGAGAGGGAGAGAAATACAGAGAGAGAGAGAGAAATACAGAGAGAGGGAGAGAAATACAGAGAGAGGGAGAGAAATACAGAGAGAGGGAGAGAAATACAGAGAGAGAGAGAGAAATACAGAGAGAAGAGAAATACAGAGAGAGAAATACAGAGAGAGAAATACAGAGAGAAATACAGAGAGAAATACAGAGAGAGGGAGAGAAATACAGAGAGGGAGAGAAATACAGAGAGAGAGAGAGAAATACAGAGAGAGAGAAATACAGAGAGAGAGAGAAATACAGAGAGAGAGAGATACAGAGAGAGAGAAATACAGAGAGAGAGAAATACAGAGAGAGGGAAGAAATACAGAGAGAGAGAGAAATACAGAGAGAGAGAGAAATACAGAGAGAAAGAAATACAGAGAGGGAGAGAAATACAGAGAGAGAGAGAAATACAGAGAGAGAGAGAAATACAGAGAGAGGGAGAGAAATACAGAGAGAGAGAGAAATACAGAGAGAGAGAGAAATACAGAGAGAAAGAAATACAGAGAGAGGGAGAGAAATACAGAGAGAGAGAGAGAAATACAGAGAGAGAGAGAGAAATACAGAGAGAGGGAGAGAAATACAGAGAGAGGGAGAGAAATACAGAGAGAGAGAGAGAAATACAGAGAGAGGGAGAGAAATACAGAGAGAGGGAGAGAAATACAGAGAGAGAGAGAAATACAGAGAGAGAGAGAAATACAGAGAGAGAGAGAAATACAGAGAGATAGAGAGAAATACAGAGATAGAGAGAAATACAGAGAGAGGGAGAGAAATACAGAGAGAGAGAAATACAGAGAGAGAGAGAAATACAGAGAGAGAGAGAGAGAGAAATACAGAGAGAGAGAGAAATACAGAGAGAGAGAGAGAAATACAGAGAGAGAGAGAGAAATACAGAGAGGAGAGAAATACAGAGAGAGAGAGAGAAATACAGAGAGAGAAATACAGAGAGAGGGAGAGAGAAATACAGAGAGAGAGAGAGAAATACAGAGAGAGGGAGAGAAATACAGAGAGAGAGAGAGAAATACAGAGAGATAGAGAGAAATACAGAGAGAGGGAGAGAAATACAGAGAGAGGGAGAGAAATACAGAGAGAGAGAAATACAGAGAGAGGGAGAGAAATACAGAGAGAGAGAGAGAAATACAGAGAGAGAGAGAAATACAGAGAGATAGAGAGAAATACAGAGAGAGAAATAAAGAGAGAGGGAGAGAAATACAGAGAGAGGGAGAGAAATACAGAGAGAGGGAGAGAAATACAGAGAGAGGGAGAGAAATACAGAGAGAGGGAGAGAAATACAGAGAGGGAGAAATACAGAGAGAGAAATACAGAGAGAGAGAGAAATACAGAGAGAGGGGAGAGAAATACAGAGAGAGGGAGAGAAATACAGAGAGAGGGAGAGAAATACAGAGAGAGGGAGAGAAATACAGAGAGAGGGAGAGAAATACAGAGAGAGAGAAATACAGAGAGAGGGAGAGAAATACAGAGAGAGAGAGAGAAATACAGAGAGAGGGAGAGAAATACAGAGAGATAGAAATACAGAGAGAGAGAAATACAGAGAGAGGGAGAGAAATACAGAGAGAGGGAGAGAAATACAGAGAGAGGGAGAGAAATACAGAGAGAGATAAATAGAATAATGGTTAGATCCTCCGTTGAGAGATAATCAAAGACTGACTAAATGTAATGAAAGTGTGAGTGAAGAGATGATAGATATATGTTCCTCATGATCATTTGTTTCGGCTTGTGGAGAGAAGAAACATAGTTTAAGGAGATGAAGGTGTTGGTACAAATAGCAGACATGCTATTTTTAGTCCCAGCTGCCAGTGTTGTTGGTGTGTGTTGATGTGTAGAACCTTCAGACTTCAGAGTTGTTTCCTCCACTGATTTTCCCTTGATCAATTCTCCCTGACGCTGTGAGACTGTAGTTTCCTCCCTGACGCTGTGAGACTGTAGTTTCCTCCCTGACACTGTGAGACGGTCGTTTCCTCCCTGACGCTGTGAGACGGTCGTTTCCTCCCTGACGCTGTGAGACGGTCGTTTCCTCCCTGACGCTGTGAGACTGTCGTTTCCTCCCTGACGCTGTGAGACGGTCGTTTCCTCCCTGACGCTGTGAGACTGTAGTTTCCTCCCTGACGCTGTGAGACTGTAGTTTCCTCCCTGACGCTGTGAGACTGTCGTTTCCTCCCTGACGCTGTGAGACTGTAGTTTCCTCCCTGACGCTGTGAGACGGTCGTTTCCTCCCTGACGCTGTGAGACTGTAGTTTCCTCCCTGACGCTGTGAGACGGTCGTTTGCTCCCTGACGCTGTGAGACGGTCGTTTCCTCCCTGACGCTGTGAGACGGCCGTTTCCTCCCTGACGCTGTGAGACGGTCGTTTCCTCCCTGACGCTGTGAGACGGTCGTTTCCTCCCTGACGCTGTGAGACTGTAGTTTCCTCCCTGACGCTGTGAGACGGTCGTTTCCTCCCTGACGCTGTGAGACTGTCGTTTCCTTGATCAATTCTCCCTGACGCTGTGAGACTGTCGTTTCCTTGATCAATTCTCCCTGACGATGTGTGAGACTGTCGTTTCCTCCCTGACGCTGGGTGAGACTGTCGTTTCCTTGATCAATTCTCCCTGACGCTGGGTGAGACTGTCGTTTCCTCCCCGACGCTGTGTGAGACTGTCGTTTCCTCCCTGACGCTGTGAGACTGTCGTTTCCTCCCTGACGCTGTGAGACTGTAGTTTCCTCCCTGACGCTGGGTGAGACTGTAGTTTCCTCCCTGACGCTGTGAGACGGTCGTTTCCTCCCTGACGCTGTGAGACTGTAGTTTCCTCCCTGACGCTGTGAGACTGTAGTTTCCTCCCTGACGCTGTGAGACTGTCGTTTCCTTGATCAATTCTCCCTGACGCTGTGAGACTGTCGTTTCCTTGATCAATTCTCCCTGACGATGTGTGAGACTGTCGTTTCCTCCCTGACGCTGGGTGAGACTGTCGTTTCCTTGATCAATTCTCCCTGACGCTGGGTGAGACTGTCGTTTCCTCCCCGACGCTGTGTGAGACTGTCGTTTCCTCCCTGACGCTGTGAGACTGTCGTTTCCTCCCTGACGCTGTGAGACTGTAGTTTCCTCCCTGACGCTGGGTGAGACTGTAGTTTCCTCCCTGACGCTGTGTGAGACTGTAGTTTCCTCCCTGACGCTGGGTGAGACTGTCGTTTTCTCCCTGACGCTGGGTGAGACTGTCGTTTCCTCCCTGACGCTGGGTGAGACTGACGTTTTCTCCCTGACGCTGTGTGAGACTGTAGTTTCCTCCCTGACGCTGGGTGAGACTGTCGTTTCCTCCCTGACGCTGTGAGACTGTCGTTTCCTTGATCAATTCTCCCTGACGCTGTGTGAGACTGTCGTTTCCTCCCTGACGATGTGTGAGACTGTCGTTTCCTCCCTGACGCTGTGTGAGACTGTCGTTTCCTCCCTGACGCTGGGTGAGACTGTCGTTTCCTCCCTGACGCTGTGTGAGACTGTCGTTTCCTCCCTGACGCTGTGTGAGACTGTCGTTTCCTCCCTGACGCTGGGTGAGACTGTCGTTTCCTTGATCAATTCTCCCTGACGCTGTGTGAGACTGTCGTTTCCTCCCTGACGCTGGGTGAGACTGTCGTTTCCTTGATCAATTCTCCCTGACGCTGTGTGAGACTGTCGTTTCCTCCCTGACGCTGTGTGAGACTGTCGTTTCCTCCCTGACGCTGTGTGAGACTGTTGTTTCCTTGATCAATTCTCCCTGACGCTGTGTGAGACTGTCGTTTCCTTGATCAATTCTCCCTGACGCTGTGAGACTGTTGTTTCCTTGATCAATTCTCCCTGACGCTGTGTGAGACTGTAGTTTCCTCCCTGACGCTGTGTGAGACTGTAGTTTCCTCCCTGACGCTGTGTGAGACTGTCGTTTCCTCCCTGACGATGTGTGAGACTGTCGTTTCCTCCCTGACGCTGGGTGAGACTGTAGTTTCCTCCCTGACGCTGTGTGAGACTGTAGTTTCCTCCCTGACGCTGTGTGAGACTGTAGTTTCCTCCCTGACGCTGGGTGAGACTGTAGTTTCCTCCCTGACGCTGTGAGACTGTCGTTTCCTTGATCAATTCTCCCTGACGCTGTGTGAGACTGTCGTTTCCTTGATCAATTCTCCCTGACGCTGTGAGACTGTAGTTTCCTCCCTGACGCTGTGAGACTGTAGTTTCCTCCCTGACGCTGTGAGACTGTAGTTTCCTCCCTGACGCTGGGTGAGACTGTAGTTTCCTCCCTGACGCTGTGAGACTGTCGTTTCCTCCCTGACGATGTGTGAGACTGTAGTTTCCTCCCTGACGCTGTGTGAGACTGTCGTTTCCTCCCTGACGCTGGGTGAGACTGTCGTTTCCTCCCTGACGCTGTGTGAGACTGTTGTTTCCTTGATCAATTCTCCCTGACGCTGTGAGACTGTAGTTTCCTCCCTGACGCTGTGAGACTGTAGTTTCCTCCCTGACGCTGTGAGACTGTAGTTTCCTCCCTGACGCTGGGTGAGACTGTAGTTTCCTCCCTGACGCTGGGTGAGACTGTAGTTTTCTCCCTGACGCTGTGAGACTGTAGTTTCCTCCCTGACGCTGTGAGACTGTAGTTTCCTCCCTGACGCTGGGTGAGACTGTAGTTTCCTCCCTGACGCTGGGTGAGACTGTAGTTTCCTCCCTGACGCTGGGTGAGACTGACGTTTCCTCCCTGACGCTGGGTGAGACTGACGTTTCCTCCCTGACGCTGGGTGAGACTGTCGTTTCCTTGATCAATTCTCCCTGACGCTGTGTGAGACTGTAGTTTCCTCCCTGACGATGTGTGAGACTGTAGTTTCCTCCCTGACGCTGTGAGACTGTCGTTTCCTTGATCAATTCTCCCTGACGCTGTGTGAGACTGTCGTTTCCTCCCTGACGATGTGTGAGACTGTCGTTTCCTCCCTGACGCTGGGTGAGACTGTCGTTTCCTCCCTGACGCTGTGAGACTGTAGTTTCCTCCCTGACGCTGGGTGAGACTGTAGTTTCCTCCCTGACGCTGGGTGAGACTGTAGTTTCCTTCCTGACGCTGTGTGAGACTGTAGTTTCCTCCCTGACGCTGTGTGAGACTGTCGTTTCCTCCCTGACGATGTGTGAGACTGTCGTTTTCTCCCTGACGCTGGGTGAGACTGTCGTTTCCTCACTGACGCTGGGTGAGACTGATGTTTTCTCCCTGACGCTGGGTGAGACTGTCGTTTCCTCCCTGACGCTGTGTGAGACTGTCGTTTCCTCCCTGACGATGTGTGAGACTGTCGTTTTCTCCCTGACACTGGGTGAGACTGTCGTTTCCTCCCTGACGCTGGGTGAGACTGTCGTTTCCTCCCTGACGCTGGGTGAGACTGTCGTTTCCTTGATCAATTCTCCCTGACGCTGGGTGAGACTGTCGTTTCCTCCCTGACGCTGTGAGACTGTCGTTTCCTTGATCAATTCTCCCTGACGCTGGGTGAGACTGTCGTTTCCTTGATCAATTCTCCCTGACGCTGTGTGAGACTGTCGTTTCCTCCCTGACGATGTGTGAGACTGTCGTTTCCTCCCTGACGATGTGTGAGTGGAAAAGTAGGTTTCTACAACAGCTCAATAGGGTAGATTTGTCTCTCTGAACGGCTGAGATTGAAACATCATATTTCCGTCTGTCCGTCTGTCTGTCTGTGTGTAGTGAGAAGGCTGTCAAGGGGTTGCTCACACGCATTATATGTCTCACGCACACACACACACCCACCCACACACACACACACACACACACACACACACATATACCCCCCCCACACACACACACACTGCCGTCCACACGGCAAGCCAGAGAGAAATCGTCCACCTTGCCGTTCTCCACCCAATACGAGAGCCATAATAGCAGCATTGATTTCCCCCTGCTTAGACATGTGACCTATAGTAATATTGATCCTGCGTCTCCCGTTTAGAGGATATTATGTATCATACATATAACCTTTACCAGATCTAACAGCTTCCTGCCAGGCCATTAGGGAAAACAAAAGGGCCTCTCAGAATACAGGTTTTTACTGAATACACACACACCAGAGGAGGCTGGTGGGATATTCTATAGGAAAACGGGCTCATTGTAATAGCTGGAATGGAATAAATGGAACCGTCAAACGTGGTTTCCTTGTGTTTGATTTGTTTTGACTCCATTCCATTAATTCCATTCCAGCTATTACAATGAGCCAGTATAGCTCCTCCCACCAGCCTCCTCTGACACACACACACACAAAAACACACACACACAGGTTTTCGGTGTTATCTGAGGTCAAACCTAAAATAGACCAACACACACTGAGACTGTCTGAAGCTGGAGGGGCGATGATCTTCACTTCGCCCTCTATCTCTTTCCCTTCTGTCCCCTCTATCTCTATCCCCTCTCTCCCCTCTATCTCTCTTCCCTTTCTCCCCTCTATCTCTAGCCCCTCTCTCCCCTCTGTCTCTCTCCCCTCTCTCAACCCTCTCTAGTTTACCCTGAGTTAGCCATAATGCTTAGCCATAATGCTTAGCCCTAGTGTTAGTCCTAGTGTTAGTCCTAGTGTTTAGTTCTAGTGTTTAGTCCTAGTGTTAGTCCTAGTGTTTAGTCCTACTGTTTAGTCCTAGTGTTAGTTCTAGTGTTTAGTCCTAGTGTTTAGCCTTTATTCCCTCAGAGAGAGAGAGAGAGAGAGTAGTAGCATACACCTTTGAGAGGCAGGTATCCTAGTGGTTAGAGGCAGGTAGCCTAGTGGTTAGAGGCAGGTATCCTAGTGGTTAGAGGCAGGTATTCTAGTGGTTAGAGGCAGGTAGCCTAGTGGTTAAAGGCGGGTATCCTAGTGGTTAGAGGCGGGTATCCTAGTGGTTATAGGCAGGTATCCTAGTGGTTATAGGCAGGTATCCTAGTGGTTAGAGGCAGGTATCCTAGTGGTTAGAGGCAGGTAGCCTAGTGGTTAGAGGCGTGTAGCCTAGTGGTTAGAGGCGGGTATCCTAGTGGTTAGAGGCGGGAATCCTCGTGGTTAGAGGCAGGTAGCCTAGTGGTTAGAGGCGTGTAGCCTAGTGGTTAGAGGCGGGTATCCTAGTGGTTAGAGGCGGGTATCCTAGTGGTTAGAGGCGGGAATCCTTGTGGTTAGAGGCAGGTAGCCTAGTGGTTAGAGGCGTGTATCCTAGTGGTTGGAGGCAGGTATCCTAGTGGTTGGAGGCAGGTATCCTAGTGGTTGGAGGCAGGTATCCTAGTGGTTAGAGGCAGGTAGCCTAGTGGTTAGAGGCGGGTAGCCTAGTGGTTAGAGGCAGGTATTCTAGTGGTTAGAGGCGGGTATCCTACTGGTTAGAGGCGGGTATCCTAGTGGTTAGAGGCGGGTAGCCTAGTGGTTAGAGGCAGGTATCCTAGTGGTTAGAGGCGGGTATCCTAGTGGTTAGAGGCGGGTATCCTAGTGGTTAGAGGCAGGTAGCCTAGTGGTTAGAGGCGTGTAGCCTAGTGGTTAGAGGCGGGTATCCTAGTGGTTGGAGGTAGGTATCCTAGTGGTTAGAGGCATTTATCCTAGTGGTTAGAGGCAGGTAGCCTAGTGGTTAGAGGCAGGTAGCCTAGTGGTTAGAGGCGGGTAGCCTAGTGGTTAGAGGCAGGTATTCTAGTGGTTAGAGGCGGGTATCCTACTGGTTAGAGGTGGGTATCCTAGTGGTTAGAGGCGGGTAGTCTAGTGGTTAGAGGCAGGTATCCTAGTGGTTAGAGGCGGGTATCCTAGTGGTTAGAGGCGGGTATCCTAGTGGTTAGAGGCAGGTAGCCTAGTGGTTAGAGGTGTGTAGCCTAGTGGTTAGAGGCGGGTATCCTAGTGGTTGGCGGTAGGTATCCTAGTGGTTAGAGGCATTTATCCTAGTGGTTAGAGGCGGTTGGCCTAGTGGTTAGAGGCGGGTATCCTAGTGGTTAGAGGCGGGTATCCTAGTGGTTAGAGGCGGGTAGCCTAGTGGTTAGAGGCGGGTATCCTAGTGGTTAGAGGCGGGTAGCCTAGTGGTTAGAGGCAGGTAGCCTAGTGGTTAGAGGCAGGTATCCTAGTGGTTAGAGGCGGGTATCCTAGTGGTTAGAGGCAGGTATCCTAGTGGTTAGAGGCAGGTATCCTAGTGGTTAGAGCATTGGACTTGTAACCAAAAGGTTGCAAGATTGAATCCCCGAGCTGACAAGATAAAAATATGCCGTTCTGGCCCTGAACAAGGCAGTTAACTTGTTCCTAGGCCATCATTGTAAATAAGAATTTGTTCTTAACTGACTTGCCTAGTTAAATAAATACATAAATAAACATACAGCTATCAATGCCATAGGCATCTATCTACCCCGGGATCAATCTATTCACTAGTTATAGTGTGTTGCCAGTATTCAGCCACACTGTATCCCTATAGTCACACAGTATTATATCATCTGATCTCTGTATATCTCTATCGTTACATCTGGGAGTTTGTAGACGGGTAATGAACGCATAAGCTGTTGTTGACGTAGTCATGCAAGCCAATCGGCCGTGCGCCTCAGCCTGTATCACATCCTCTCACACCCTAATGGATCGAAACACGAAGGGAGCTCCTCTGTCTCTACTGTTATTCATCACATTGAAATGACATGGCTATCAAGGAAATTTCTCACATATCTCATTCCCTTTTCATTTCTATTGTATTGACACCGGGGGGGAACTTATATTGGCTCCACGTTCGTTCTATCGCCTTTTTATCTATCACAACCATATACGAAGTGGAAAATAAGATTGGTTATTACATCTTAGAAATATTTCATGGAGGTTCTGATGATAATTGATTTCCTGCCTGACGTGGTATGTCCGTCTGTGATCCTGGCTCTCCAGCTGTAATAACCTGCAGAAATGGGTTTTTGATCTATGATTTAAGAGAGGGAGTATATGGGGCTGCGTGCATATCACTGTGAACGCTGTCAGACTCTGATGATCTGTATCCCAACCCCCCACACACACACATACGCATCCCTGCCTCCACCCTTTAGCTCCTGCTCTAGTTCTCTCTTCTCCCCTCCCTCCCCATCCCCCTACCTCCTCACACACCCCCTCCCCATCCCCCTACCTCCTCACACACCCCTCCCTCCCCATCCCCCTACCTCCTCACACACCCTTCCCTCCCCATCCCCCTACCTCCTCACACACCCCTCCCTCCCCATCCCCCTACCTCCTCACACACCCTTCCCTCCCCATCCCCCTACCTCCTCACACACCCCTCTCTCCTCCCTATTTCCCCCTCCTTGTGGAATCAGCTGCTAATTGAGCTTATCCATATGTTGAATTATACATGGTCCAGGCTGGGAGGGTCTTTGTTTGATTTTAAAAGCCCTCTGAAGAAAGTTTAGCAGCTTTTAATTGATGATAATGTGGAATCAGGTTAATTTAGGCACCCCGGCCCTCCCGCTGCTCCTAGCTGGAGTTTTTTTATTTAAAAAAAAAAAAATTATTTCACCTTTATTTAACCAGGTAGGCTAGTTGAGAACAAGTTCTCATTTGCAACTGCGACCTGGCCAAGATAAAGCATAGCAGTGTGAACAGACAACACAGAGTTACACATGGAGTAAACAATTAACAAGTCAATAACACAGTAGGAAAAAAAATGGGCAGTCTATATACAATGTGTGCAAAAGGCATGAGGAGGTAGGTGAATAATACAATTTTGCAGATTAACACTGGAGTGATAAATGATCAGATGGTCATGTACAGGTAGAGATATTGGTGTGCAAAAGAGCAGAAAAGTAAATAAATAAATAAAAAACAGTATAAAAACAGTATGGGAATGAGGTAGGTGAAAATGGGTGGGCTATTTACCAATAGACTATGTACAGCTGCAGCGATCGGTTAGCTGCTCGGATAGCTGATGTTTGAAGTTGGTGAGGGAGATAAAAGTCTCCAACTTCAGCGATTTTTGCAGTTCGTTCCAGTCACAGGCAGCAGAGTACTGGAACGAAAGGCGGCCAAATGAGGTGTTGGCTTTAGGGATGATCAGTGAGTTGGGATGTGAGGATGGGGATGGTGTTAGTTCTGAATGAATGGAGAGATGAACGGGGGAGTAGAGGCAATGGGGGGGGGGGGGTGGATAAGGAGAGAGGCTGTAGCTTTCATGTTGACCACGGAATTTACACATCAAAAGGCTTGGTTTGTTGTGTGCCTGTGTTTTTGGTTCGTGTGAATCTTATGGATGTGTGTCATTTCTGTCCAAGCAGCAGAGTGAGTCTCTCTGTCCCAAGATAATGAGTCGGGCTCTCTCAGGCTCAATAATAATGACTCATTTGTTCATGTTGAACGACGATCACCACAGAAGTCAGGTTGAATTCAGCAGAGCTCGGCGGCCTGTCTGTCTGAGGGACTTAGAGTGCAACGACATGTTTCTCATTTATTTATACAGAAGATGATTTGTCTTTCAGGCCGAAGGTCTGTGGAGAGAGAAAAGACGTGTTTATTATTACAACATATTCAATGTTGCCTCACCATAGTTATCTGTGTCTGTTTTTCTCACATACATACAGTACAGTATACATACAGTACACACACACACACACACACACACACACACACACACACACACACACACACACACACACACACACACACACACACACACACACACACACACACACACACACAGCCAGGTAAAAATGTTTTAGTCCATTACTTTTAACCCCCTGCCTTCCCACAGTAGCTTAGTTCCTAGTGTACAGGCAGTGTGGGCCTGAGGGAGTTAGCTGTAGTGTACAGGCAGTGTGGTCCTGAGGGAGTTAGCTATAGTGTACAGGCAGTGTGGGCCTGAGGGAGTTAGCTGTAGTGTACAGGCAGTGTGGTCCTGAGGGAGTTAGCTATAGTGTACAAGCAGTGTGGTCATGAGGGAGTTAGCTATAGTGTACAGGCAGTGTGGTCCTGAGGGAGTTAGATGTAGTGTACAAGCAGTGTGGTCATGAGGGAGTTAGCTATAGTGTACAGGCAGTGTGGTCCTGAGGGAGTTAGCTGTAGTGTACATGCAGTTTGGTCCTGAGGGAGTTAGCTGTAGTGTACATGCAGTGTGGTCCTGAGGGAGTTAGCTGTAGTGTACATGCAGTGTGGTCCTGAGGGAGATAGCTGTAGTGTACAGGCAGTGTGGTCCTGAGGGAGTTAGCTGTAGTGTACAGGCAGTGTGGTCCTGAGGGAGCTCTTAACTAGCTGGGGTCTTAGTTCCTAGTGTACAGGCAGTGTGGTCCTGAGGGAGCTCTTAACTAGCTGGGTTCTTAGTTCCTAGTGTACAGGCAGTGTGGTCCTGAAGGAGCTCTTAGCTAGCTGGGGTTTTAGTTCCTAGTGTACAGGCAGTGTGGTCCTGAGGGAGCTCTTAACTAGCTGGGGTCTTAGTTCCTAGTGTACAGGCAGTGTGGTCCTGAGGGAGCTCTTAACTAGCTGGGTTCTTAGTTCCTAGTGTACAGGCAGTGTGGTCCTGAGGGAGCTCTTAACTAGCTGGGGTCTTAGTTCCTAGTGTACAGGCAGTGTGGGCCTGAGGGAGATAGCTGTAGTGTACAGGCAGTGTGGTCCTGAGGGAGTTAGCTATAGTGTACAGGCAGTGTGGTCCTGAGGGAGTTAGCTGTAGTGTACAGGCAGTGTGGTCCTGAGGGAGTTAGCTATAGTGTACAGGCAGTGTGATCCTGAGGGAGTTAGCTGTAGTGTACAGGCAGGGTGGTCCTGAGGGAGTTAGCTGTAGTGTACAGGCAGTGTGGTCCTGAGGGAGATAGCTGTAGTGTACAGGCAGTGTGGTCCTGAGGGAGTTAGCTGTAGTGTACAGGCAGTGTGATCCTGAGGGAGTTAGCTGTAGTGTACAGGCAGTGTGGTCCTGAGGGAGCTCTTAACTAGCTGGGGTCTTAGTTCCTAGTGTACAGGCAGTGTGGTCCTAAGGGAGCTCTTAACTTGCTGGGTTCGTAGTTCCTAGTGTACAGGCAGTGTGGTCCTGAGGGAGTTAGCTGTAGTGTACAGGCAGTGTGGTCCTGAGGGAGTTAGCTGTAGTGTACAGGCAGTGTGGTCCTGAGGGAGTTAGCTGTAGTGTACAGGCAGTGTGGTCCTGAGGGAGCTCTTAACTAGCTGGGGTCTTAGTTCCTAGTGTACAGTTAGTGTGGACCTGAGGGAGCTCTTAGCTAGCTGGGGTCTTAGTTCCTAGTGTACAGGCAGTGTGGTCCTGAGGGAGCTCTTAACTAGCTGGGGTCTTAGTTCCTAGTGTACAGGCAGTGTGGTCCTGAGGGAGCTCTTAACTTGCTGGGGTCTTAGTTCCTAGTGTACAGGCAGTGTGGTCCTGAGGGAGCTCTTAACTAGCTGGGGTCTTAGTTCCTAGTGTACAGGCAGTGTGGTCCTGAGGGAGCTCTTAGCTAGCTGGGGTCTTAGTTCCTAGTGTACAGGCAGTGTGGTCCTGAGGGAGCTCTTAACTAGCTGGGGTCTTAGTTCCTAGTGTACAGGCAGTGTGGTCCTGAGGGAGCTCTTAACTAGCTGGGGTCTTAGTTCCTAGTGTACAGGCAGTGTGGTCCTGAGGGAGCTCTTAGCTAGCTGGGGTCTTAGTTCCTAGTGTACAGGCAGTGTGGTCCTGAGGGAGCTCTTAACTAGCTGGGGTCTTAGTTCCAAGTGTACAGGCAGTGTGGTCCTGAGGGAGTTAGCTGTAGTGTACAGGCAGTGTGGTCCTGAGGGAGTTAGCTGTAGTGTACAGGCAGCGTGGTCCTGAGGGAGTTAGCTGTAGTGTACAGGCAGTGTGGTCCTGAGGGAGTTAGCTATAGTGTACAGGCAGTGTGGTCCTGAGGGAGTTAGCTGTAGTGTACAGGCAGTGTGGTCCTGAGGGAGTTAGCTATAGTGTACAGGCAGTGTGGTCCTGAGGGAGTTAGCTGTAGTGTACAGGCAGTGTGGTCCTGAGGGAGTTAGCTGTAGTGTACAGGCAGTGTGGTCCTGAGGGGAGTTAGCTGTAGTGTACAGGCAGTGTGATCCTGAGGGAGTTAGCTGTAGTGTACAGGCAGTGTGGTCCTGAGGGAGCTCTTAACTAGCTGGGGTCTTAGTTCCTAGTGTACAGGCAGTGTGGTCCTAAGGGAGCTCTTAACTAGCTGGGTTCTTAGTTCCTAGTGTACAGGCAGTGTGGTCCTGAAGGAGCTCTTAGCTAGCTGGGGTTTAGTTCCTAGTGTACAGGCAGTGTGGTCCTGAGTGTGGGAGCTCTTAACTAGCTGGGGTCTTAGTTCCTAGTGTACAGGCAGTGTGGTCCTGAGGGAGCTCTTAACTAGCTGGGTTCTTAGTTCCTAGTGTACAGGCAGTGTGGTCCTGAAGGAGCTCTTAGCTAGCTGGGGTTTTAGTTCCTAGTGTACAGGCAGTGTGGTCCTGAGGGAGCTCTTAACTAGCTGCTCTTAACTAGGCTGGGGTCTTAGTTCCTAGTGTACAGGCAGTGTGGTCCTGAGGGAGCTCTTAACTAGCTGGGTTCTTAGTTCCTAGTGTACAGGCAGTGTGGTCCTGAAGGAGCTCTTAGCTAGCTAGGGTTTTAGTTCCTAGTGTACAGGCAGTGTGGTCCTGAGGAGCTCTTAACTAGCTGGGGTCTTAGTTCCTAGTGTACAGGCAGTGTGGGCCTGAGGGAGATAGCTTAGTTCCTAGTGTACAGGCAGTGTGGTCCTGAGGGAGTTAGCTATAGTGTACAGGCAGTGTGGTCCTGAGGGAGTTAGCTGTAGTGTACAGGCAGTGTGGTCCTGAGGGAGTTAGCTATAGTGTACAGGCAGTGTGATCCTGAGGGAGTTAGCTGTAGTGTACAGGCAGGGTGGTCCTGAGGGAGTTAGCTGTAGTGTACAGGCAGTGTGGTCCTGAGGGAGATAGCTGTAGTGTACAGGCAGTGTGGTCCTGAGGGAGTTAGCTGTAGTGTACAGGCAGTGTGATCCTGAGGGAGTTAGCTGTAGTGTACAGGCAGTGTGGTCCTGAGGGAGCTCTTAACTAGCTGGGGTCTTAGTTCCTAGTGTACAGGCAGTGTGGTCCTAAGGGAGCTCTTAACTTGCTGGGTTCGTAGTTCCTAGTGTACAGGCAGTGTGGTCCTGAGGGAGTTAGCTGTAGTGTACAGGCAGTGTGGTCCTGAGGGAGTTAGCTGTAGTGTACAGGCAGTGTGGTCCTGAGGGAGTTAGCTGTAGTGTACAGGCAGTGTGGTCCTGAGGGAGCTCTTAACTAGCTGGGGTCTTAGTTCCTAGTGTACAGTTAGTGTGGACCTGAGGGAGCTCTTAGCTAGCTGGGGTCTTAGTTCCTAGTGTACAGGCAGTGTGGTCCTGAGGGAGCTCTTAACTAGCTGGGGTCTTAGTTCCTAGTGTACAGGCAGTGTGGTCCTGAGGGAGCTCTTAACTAGCTGGGGTCTTAGTTCCTAGTGTACAGGCAGTGTGGTCCTGAGGGAGCTCTTAGCTAGCTGGGGTCTTAGTTCCTAGTGTACAGGCAGTGTGGTCCTGAGGGAGCTCTTAACTAGCTGGGGTCTTAGTTCCTAGTGTACAGGCAGTGTGGTCCTGAGGGAGCTCTTAACTAGCTGGGGTCTTAGTTCCTAGTGTACAGGCAGTGTGGTCCTGAGGGAGCTCTTAGCTAGCTGGGGTCTTAGTTCCTAGTGTACAGGCAGTGTGGTCCTGAGGGAGCTCTTAACTAGCTGGGGTCTTAGTTCCAAGTGTACAGGCAGTGTGGTCCTGAGGGAGTTAGCTGTAGTGTACAGGCAGTGTGGTCCTGAGGGAGTTAGCTGTAGTGTACAGGCAGCGTGGTCCTGAGGGAGTTAGCTGTAGTGTACAGGCAGTGTGGTCCTGAGGGAGTTAGCTATAGTGTACAGGCAGTGTGGTCCTGAGGGAGTTAGCTGTAGTGTACAGGCAGTGTGGTCCTGAGGGAGTTAGCTATAGTGTACAGGCAGTGTGGTCTGAGGGAGTTAGCTATAGTGTACAGGCTGTCCTGAGAGTTAGCTGTAGTGTACAGGCAGTGTGGTCCTGAGGGAGTTAGCTGTAGTGTACAGGCAGTGTGGTCCTGAGGGAGTTAGCTGTAGTGTACAGGCAGTGTGATCCTGAGGGAGTTAGCTGTAGTGTACAGGCAGTGTGGTCCTGAGGGAGCTCTTAACTAGCTGGGGTCTTAGTTCCTAGTGTACAGGCAGTGTGGTCCTAAGGGAGCTCTTAACTAGCTGGGTTCTTAGTTCCTAGTGTACAGGCAGTGTGGTCCTGAAGGAGCTCTTAGCTAGCTGGGGTTTTAGTTCCTAGTGTACAGGCAGTGTGGTCCTGAGGGAGCTCTTAACTAGCTGGGGTCTTAGTTCCTAGTGTACAGGCAGTGTGGTCCTGAGGGAGCTCTTAACTAGCTGGGGTCTTAGTTCCTAGTGTACAGGCAGTGTGGTCCTGAGGGAGCTCTTAACTAGCTGGGGTCTTAGTTCCTAGTGTACAGGCAGTGTGATCCTGAGGGAGTTAGCTGTAGTGTACATGCAGTGTGGTCCTGAGGGAGATAGCTGTAGTGTACAGGCAGTGTGGTCCTGAGGGAGTTAGCTGTAGTGTACAGGCAGTGTGGTCCTGAGGGAGCTCTTAACTAGCTGGGGTCTTAGTTCCTAGTGTACAGGCAGTGTGGTCCTGAGGGAGCTCTTAACTAGCTGGGTTCTTAGTTCCTAGTGTACAGGCAGTGTGGTCCTGAAGGAGCTCTTAGCTAGCTGGGGTTTTAGTTCCTAGTGTACAGGCAGTGTGGTCCTGAGGGAGCTCTTAACTAGCTGGGGTCTTAGTTCCTAGTGTACAGGCAGTGTGGTCCTGAGGGAGCTCTTAACTAGCTGGGTTCTTAGTTCCTAGTGTACAGGCAGTGTGGTCCTGAAGGAGCTCTTAGCTAGCTAGGGTTTTAGTTCCTAGTGTACAGGCAGTGTGGTCCTGAGGGAGCTCTTAACTAGCTGGGGTCTTAGTTCCTAGTGTACAGGCAGTGTGGGCCTGAGGGAGATAGCTGTAGTGTACAGGCAGTGTGGTCCTGAGGGAGTTAGCTATAGTGTACAGGCAGTGTGGTCCTGAGGGAGTTAGCTGTAGTGTACAGGCAGTGTGGTCCTGAGGGAGTTAGCTATAGTGTACAGGCAGTGTGATCCTGAGGGAGTTAGCTGTAGTGTACAGGCAGGGTGGTCCTGAGGGAGTTAGCTGTAGTGTACAGGCAGTGTGGTCCTGAGGGAGATAGCTGTAGTGTACAGGCAGTGTGGTCCTGAGGGAGTTAGCTGTAGTGTACAGGCAGTGTGATCATGAGGGAGTTAGCTGTAGTGTACAGGCAGTGTGGTCCTGAGGGAGCTCTTAACTAGCTGGGGTCTTAGTTCCTAGTGTACAGGCAGTGTGGTCCTAAGGGAGCTCTTAACTAGCTGGGTTCGTAGTTCCTAGTGTACAGGCAGTGTGGTCCTGAGGGAGTTAGCTGTAGTGTACAGGCAGTGTGGTCCTGAGGGAGTTAGCTGTAGTGTACAGGCAGTGTGGTCCTGAGGGAGTTAGCTGTAGTGTACAGGCAGTGTGGTCCTGAGGGAGCTCTTAACTAGCTGGGGTCTTAGTTCCTAGTGTACAGTTAGTGTGGACCTGAGGGAGCTCTTAGCTAGCTGGGGTCTTAGTTCCTAGTGTACAGGCAGTGTGGTCCTGAGGGAGCTCTTAACTAGCTGGGGTCTTAGTTCCTAGTGTACAGGCAGTGTGGTCCTGAGGGAGCTCTTAACTAGCTGGGGTCTTAGTTCCTAGTGTACAGGCAGTGTGGTCCTGAGGGAGCTCTTAACTAGCTGGGGTCTTAGTTCCTAGTGTACAGGCAGTGTGGTCCTGAGGGAGCTCTTAGCTAGCTGGGGTCTTAGTTCCTAGTGTACAGGCAGTGTGGTCCTGAGGGAGCTCTTAACTAGCTGGGGTCTTAGTTCCTAGTGTACAGGCAGTGTGGTCCTGAGGGAGCTCTTAACTAGCTGGGGTCTTAGTTCCTAGTGTACAGGCAGTGTGGTCCTGAGGAGCTCTTAGCTAGCTGGGGTCTTAGTTCCTAGTGTACAGGCAGTGTGGTCCTGAGGGAGCTCTTAACTAGCTGGGGTCTTAGTTCCAAGTGTACAGGCAGTGTGGTCCTGAGGGAGTTAGCTGTAGTGTACAGGCAGTGTGGTCCTGAGGGAGTTAGCTGTAGTGTACAGGCAGCGTGGTCCTGAGGGAGTTAGCTGTAGTGTACAGGCAGTGTGGTCCTGAGGGAGTTAGCTATAGTGTACAGGCAGTGTGGTCCTGAGGGAGTTAGCTGTAGTGTACAGGCAGTGTGGTCCTGAGGGAGTTAGCTATAGTGTACAGGCAGTGTGGTCCTGAGGGAGTTAGCTGTAGTGTACAGGCAGTGTGGTCCTGAGGGAGTTAGCTGTAGTGTACAGGCAGTGTGGTCCTGAGGGAGTTAGCTGTAGTGTACAGGCAGTGTGATCCTGAGGGAGTTAGCTGTAGTGTACAGGCAGTGTGGTCCTGAGGGAGCTCTTAACTAGCTGGGGTCTTAGTTCCTAGTGTACAGGCAGTGTGGTCCTAAGGGAGCTCTTAACTAGCTGGGTTCTTAGTTCCTAGTGTACAGGCAGTGTGGTCCTGAAGGAGCTCTTAGCTAGCTGGGGTTTTAGTTCCTAGTGTACAGGCAGTGTGGTCCTGAGGGAGCTCTTAACTAGCTGGGGTCTTAGTTCCTAGTGTACAGGCAGTGTGGTCCTGAGGGAGCTCTTAACTAGCTGTGATCTGAACATCAGAAGAACACACTGCTACAAATAGACTATTATTATAGCTACAGCTACGTACTATAGTTATAAGGCAAGTCAACTACCTAATATAGCCATTCTGTACAGTACACTACTGTACCAACTAGCCATACACGAGACAGGGAGAGCTGTGCTCAGGGTCAAGTAGAGTTTATACTGGGGGGTTAAGAACGTTAGGCCAGTAACTGAAATGTTGCTGGTTTGAATCCCCAAGCCGGTAAGGTGGGGAAATCTGCTGTTCTGCCCTTGAGCAAGGCAGTTAACCCCCAACAACTGCTCTCTCCGCACCTCTCTGATTCAGAGGGGTTGGGTTAAATGCGGAAGACACATTTCAGCTCAATGCATTCATTTGTGCAACTGACTAGGTATCCCACTTTCCCTGTATGTCCCAGGTTAACCTGAGGGTGTAATACATCACTATATCTCTGGAACCCCATCCGCTGTGGCGTGGAGCACAGTGGAGCTTGTTCAATCAATGAGCTGTCTGTCACGGCAGGAGTGTACAGTACACTTTTAGAAAAAAGGGTTCCAAAGGGGTTCTTCAGCTGTCCCCGTAGGAGAACCCTTTTTTGTTTCCCTCTGTGGAAAGGGTTCTGCATGGAAAACTAGTTCTTCAAAGGGTTCTCCTATGGCAGGGATCATCAACAAGATTCAGCCGTGGGCCAATTTATTTCTTTAGCGGATGGTCAAGGGGTCGGAACATAATTATAAATATTTTGTAGACTGCAAATTGACCGCAAGAAGCCCAAATGGATATAATATTTGATATTAAAACATAATAATTTCAAACCTTGCTTACATTTGTATACAAACACATATTTATTTTTTTTATTTTTTTATTTCACCTTTATTTAACCAGGTAGGCTAGTTGAGAACAAGTTCTCATTTGCAACTGCGACCTGGCCAAGATAAAGCATAGCAGTGTGAACAGACAACACGGAGTTACACATGGAGTCAAGTCAATAACACAGTTGGGGAAAAAAAGGGGAGTCTATACACAATGTGTGCAAAAGGCATGAGGTAGGCGAATAATTACAATATTGCAGATTAACACTGGAGTGATAAATGATCAGTTGATCATGTACAGGTAGAGATATTGGTGTGCAAAAGAGCAGAAAAGTAAATAAATAAAAACTGTGGGGATGAGGTAGGTGAAAATGAGTGGGCTATTTACCAATAGACTATGTACAGCTGCAGCGATCGGTTAGCTGCTCAGATAGCTGATGTTTGAAGTTGGTGAGGGAGATAAAAGTCTCCAACTTTAGCGATTTTTGCAATTCGTTCCAGTCACAGGCAGCAGAATACTGGAACGAAAGGCGGCCGAATGAGGTGTTGGCTTTAGGGATGATCAGTGAGATACACCTGCTGGAGCGCGTGCTACGGATGGGTGTTGCCATCGTGACCAATGAACTGAGATAAGGCGGAGCTTTACCTAGCATGGCCTTGTAGATGACCTGGAGCCAGTGGGTCTGGCGACGAATATGTAACGAGGGCCAGCCGACTAGAGCATACAAGTCGCAGTGGTGGGTAGTATAAGGTGCTTTAGTGACAAAACGGATGGCACTGTGATAAACTGCATCCAGTTTGCTGAGTAGAGTGTTGGAAGCAATTTTGTAGATGACATCGCCGAAGTCGAGGATCGGTAGGATAGTCAGTTTTACTAGGGTAAGCTTGGCAGCGTGAGTGAAGGAGGCTTTGTTGCGGAATAGAAAGCCGACTCTTGATTTGATGTTCGATTGGAGATGTTTGATATGAGTCTGGAAGGAGAGTTTGCAGTCTAGCCAGACACCTAGGTACTTATAGGTGTCCACATATTCAAGGTCGGAGCCATCCAGGGTGGTGATGCTAGTCGGGCATGCGGGTGCAGGCAGCGATCGGTTGAAAAGCATGCATTTGGTTTTACTAGCGTTTAAGAGTAGTTGGAGGCCACGGAAGGAGTGTTGTATGGCATTGAAGCTCGTTTGGAGGTTAGATAGCACAGTGTCCAATGACGGGCCGAAAGTATATAGAATGGTGTCGTCTGCGTAGAGGTGGATCAATGAATCGCCCGCAGCAAGAGCAACATCATTGATATATACAGAGAAAAGAGTCGGCCCGAGAATTGAACCCTGTGGCACCCCCATAGAGACTGCCAGAGGACCGGACAGCATGCCCTCCGATTTGACACACTGAACTCTGTCTACAAAGTAATTGGTGAACCAGGCAAGGCAGTCATCCGAAAAACCGAGGCTACTGAGTCTGCCGATAAGAATATGGTGATTGACAGAGTCGAAAGCCTTGGCAAGGTCGATGAAGACGGCTGCACAGTACTGTCTTTTATCGATGGCGGTTATGATATCGTTTAGTACCTTGAGTGTGGCTGAGGTGCACCCGTGACCGGCTCGGAAACCAGATTGCATAGCGGAGAAGGTACGGTGGGATTCGAGATGGTCAGTGACCTGTTTGTTGACTTGGCTTTCGAAGACCTTAGATAGGCAGGGCAGAATGGATATAGGTCTGTAACAGTTTGGGTCCAGGGTGTCTCCCCTTTGAAGAGGGGGATGACTGCGGCAGCTTTCCAATCCTTGGGGATCTCAGACGATATGAAAGAGAGGTTGAACAGGCTGGTAATAGGGGTTGCGACTATGGCGGCGGATAGTTTCAGAAATAGAGGGTCCAGATTGTCAAGCCCAGCTGATTTATACGGGTCCAGGTTTTGCAGCTCTTTCAGAACATCTGCTATCTGGATATGGGTAAAGGAGAACCTGGAGAGGCTTGGGCGAGGAGCTGCGGGGGGGGGGAGCTGTTGGCCGAGGTAGGAGTAGCCAGGCGGAAGGCATGGCCAGCCGTTGAGAAATGCTTGTTGAAGTTTTTGATAATCATGGATTTATCGGTGGTGACCGTGTTCCCTAGCCTCAGTGCAGTAGGCAGCTGGGAGGAGGTGCTCTTGTTCTCCATGGACTTCACAGTGTCCCAGAACTTTTTGGAGTAGGAGCTATAGGATGCAAACTTCTGCCTGAAGAAGCTGGCCTTAGCTTTCCTGACTGACTGCGTGTATTGGTTCCTGACTTCCCTGAACAGTTGCATATCGCGGGGACTATTCGATGCTATTGTAGTCCGCCACAGGATGTTTTTGTGCTGGTCGAGGGCAGTCAGGTCTGGAGTGAACCAAGGGCTGTATCTGTTCTTAGTTCTGCATTTTTTGAACGGAGCATGCTTATCTAAAATGGTGAGGAAGTTACTCTTAAAGAATGACCAGGCATCCTCGACTGACGGGATGAGGTCAATGTCCTTCCAGGATACCCGGGCCAGATCGATATACAGTGGGGAGAACAGGTTTTCCTACTTACAAAGCATGTAGAGGTCTGTAATTTTTATCATAGGTACACTTCAACTGTGAGAGACGGAATCTAAAACAAAAATCCAGAAAATCACATTGTATGATTTTTAAGAAATTATTTTGTATTTTATTGCATGACATAAGTATTTGATACATCAGAAAAGTAGAACTTAATATTTGGTATTAAAATGAAAATCACTTAGAACTCATTTGTTGGTGTTTTTCCAGTCTTTTGTGAGTGTAGGGAGCCGCGGTGGTGTCACCTAGCCCGTAGCAGTGTGGTCGGACTAGCCAGCGCTAGCCTATACTGACTGTGTTACTCTGTGCTCTACAGGGAAATCCAGTAAGGAGAGGCCCAAGGGACTCGTTGCTCTTTTCACATCAGTAAAACAGTGTTGCGTGCCTGAACTGGGATCGATGCTGTCGGGAGGAGAGTTGCTGTTTCTGAGTGTATGTGTGTGTGTATTTTTTGTGCAGGCTGGACAGGTGAGAACATTGAGGTGTGTGTGTGTTTATTCACCCCCCCCCCCCCACACACACCTTGATATTCTCACCTGTCCAGCCTGCACAAAAAATACACACACACACACACCTTGATATTCTCACCTGTCCAGCCTGCACAAAAAATACACACACACACACACCTTGATATTCTCACCTGTCCAGCCTGCACAAAAAATACACACACACACACACACACACACCTTGATATTCTCACCTGTCCACAGCCTGCACAAAAAATACACACACACACACACACACCTTGATATTCTCACCTGTCCAGCCTGCACAAAAAATACACACACACACACACCTTGATATTCTCACCTGTCCAGCCTGCACAAAAAATACACACACACACACACACACCTTGATATTCTCACCTGTCCAGCCTGCACAAAAAATACACACACACACACACCTTGATATTCTCACCTGTCCAGCCTGCACAAAAAATACACACACACACACACCTTGATATTCTCACCTGTCCAGCCTGCACAAAAAATACAGTTTCCAGCCTATTATTTGATAACAGATCAAGAGAGTTTGGAAGAGTCCATCCACCTTTATAAATGACAGAGGAAGAGCTGTGTGTGTGTGTGTGCTTGTGTGTGTGTGTGTGTGTGTGTGTGTGTGTGTGTGTGTGTGTGTGTGTGTGTGAATCCCGAACGCTCAACTTGGCGCAGCATCAATGTCTCCATTAAAAAGCCTTTAATTTATAATCCTTTCACACTGGGCCTGTGTAGGTGTAATGGGATGTGGGCATGGAACACACACACACACACATACACACACACACACACACACAGTTGGTCCTTTCCCAGAGGTGGTGCGGTTGTTTCAAACTAGCCATTTCCCAATAGCTTCTAAAAACATTGGCTCATTTGCTGTTCTCCTCTAAGCACCTCTCTCCCCCTCACACCCACGCCATATCACACAAAGATGGAACTGCAGCTGGGAGGTGGTCCGACCCAAACCTAAAACATTGGCAGCTTCCTCACAGGGCCTGAGGAAAACAGAGAGGGATTGAAGGAGGGAGAGAGAGAGAATGATGGAGAGGGGGGAGAGAGAGAAAGAGAATGATGGAGAGGGGGAGAGAGAGAGAGAGAGAAATAGAATGATGGAGAGGGGGAGAGAGAGAGAGAAAGAGAATGATGGAGAGGGGGAGAGAGAGAGAGAGAAAGAGAATGATGGAGAGGGGGGAGAGAGAGAAATAGAATGATGGAGAGAGAGAGGGAGGAAGAAAGAGAATGATGGAGAGGGGGAGAGAGAAAAAGAGAATGATGGAGAGGGGGAGAGAGAGAGAGAGAGAAAGAGAATGATGGAGAGGGGGAGAGAGAGAGAGAGAGAAAGAGAATGATGGAGAGGGGGGAGAGAGAGAGAGAAAAAGAGAATGATGGAGAGGGGGAGAGAGAGAGAGAGAAAGAGAATGATGGAGAGGAGAGAGAGAGAAATAGAATGATGGAGAGAGAGAGAGAGAGAATGATGGAGAGGGGGGAGAGAGAGAGAATGATGGAGAGGGGGGAGAGAAAGAGAACGAGAATGATGAGAGAGAGAGAGAGAGAGAGAGAAAGAGAATGATGGAGAGAGAGAGAGAAAGAGAATGATGGAGAGGGGGAGAGAGAGAGAATGATGAAGAGGGGGAGAGAGAGAGAGAAAGAGAATGATGGAGAGGGGGAATGATGGAGAGGGGGAGAGAGAGAAATAATGATGGAGAGGGGGAGAGAGTGAAAGAGAATGATGGAGAGGGGGAGAGAGAATGATGGGGGAGAGAGAGAAAGAGAGATAATGATGGAGAGGGAGAGAGAAAGAGAGAGAATGATGGAGGGGAGAGAGAGAGAAAGAGAATGATGGAGAGGGGGGAGAGAGAGAGAGAGAGAAAGAGAGAGAATGATGGAGGGGAGAGAGAGAGAAAGAGAATGATGGAGAGGAGGGAGAGAGAGAATGATGGAGAGGGAGAGAGAGAGAGAGAGAATGATGGAGAGGGGAGAGAGAGAGAGAGAATGATGGAGAGGGGAGAGAGAGAGAGAGAATGATGGAGAGAGAGAAAGAGGGAGATGGAGAGAGAGAGAGAATGATGGAGAGGGAGAGAGAGAGAGAGAAAGAGAGAGAATGATGGAGAGGGAGAGAGAGAGAGAAAGAGAGAGAATGATGGAGAGGGGAGAGAGAGAGAAAGAGAATGATGGAGAGGGGGAGAGAGAGAAAGAGAATGATGAGGGGGAGAGAGAGAGAATGATGGAGAGGGGGAGAGAGAGAGAATGATGGCGAGGGGGGAGAGAGAGAGAATGATGGAGAGGGGGAGAGAGAGAATGATGGAGAGGGGGAGAGAGAGAGAAAGAGAATGATGGAGAGGGGGAGAGAGAAAGAGAATGGCGGAGAGGGGAGAGAGGGAGAGAGAGAGAGAGAGATAGAGAAAGATAATTATGGAGAGGGGGAATGATGGAGAGGGGAGAGAGAGAGAGAATGATGGAGAGGGGAGAGAGAGAGAATGATGGAGAGGGGGAGAGAGAGAGAATGATGGAGAGGGGGCAGAGAGAGAGAATGATGGAGAGGGGAGAGAGAGCGAGAATGATGGAGGGAGAGAGAGAGAGAATGATGGAGAGGGGGAGAGAGAGAATGATGGAGAGGGGAGAGAGAGAGAATGATGGAGAGTGGGGAGAGAGAGAGAATGATGGAGAGGGGGGAGAGAGAGAAAGAGAATGATGGAGAGGGGGAGAGAGAGAGAATGATGGAGAGAGAGAGAGAATGATGGAGAGGGGAGAGGGAGAGAATGATGGAGAGGGGGAGAGAGAGAGAATGATGGAGAGGGGGAGAGAGATAGAGAGAGAGGGGGGAGAGAGAGAAAGAAAATGATGGAGAGGGGGGGAGAGAGAGAGAATGATGGAGAGGGGGAGAGAGAGAAAGAGAATGATGGAGAGGGGGAGAGAGAGAATGATGGAGAGGGATAGAGAATGATGGAGAGGGGAGAGAGAGAATGATGGAGAGGGGGAGAGAGAGAGAGACTGATGGAGAGGGGGAGAGAGAATGATGGAGATGGAGAGAGAATGATGGAGAGGGGAGAGAGAGAGAGAATGATGGAGAGGGGGAGAGAGAGAGAATGATGGAGAGAGAGAGAGAGAGAATGATGGAGAGGGGAGAGAGAGAGAATGATGGAGAGGGGGAGAGAGAGAGAATGATGGAGAGGGGAGAGAGACAGAGAGAATGATGGAGAGGGGGAGAGAGAGAAAGAAAATGATGGAGAGGGGGAGAGAGAGAGAGAATGATGGAGAGGGGGAGAGAGAGAAAGAGAATGATGGAGAGGGGGAGAGAGAGAGAATGATGGAGAGGGGGAGAGAGAGAGACTGATGGAGAGGGGGGAGAGAGAGAGAGAATGATGGAGTGGGAGAGAGAATGATGGAGAGGGGAGAGAGAGAGAGAATGATGGAGAGGGGGAGAGAAAGAGAGACTGATGGAGAGGGGGGAGAGAGAGAGAATGATGGAGAGGGGGAGAGAGAGAGAATGATGGAGAGGGGGGAGAGAGAGAAAGAAAATGATTGAGAGGGGGAGAGAGAGAGAATGATGGAGAGGGGAGAGAGAGAAAGAGAATGATGGAGAGGGGGGAGAGAGAGAGAATGATGGAAAGGGATAGAGAATGATGGAGAGGGGGGAGAGAGAGAGAGAATGATGGAGAGGGGGGGAGAGAGAGAGAATGATGGAGAGGGGGAGAGAGAGACTGATGGAGAGGGGGAGAGAGAGAGAATGATGGAGAGGGGGAGAGAGAGAGAATGATGGAGAGGGGGGAGAGAAATAAAGGGAGAAAGGGTGGGAGTGAGATGCAGTTGATATTTGAATCTATTCATCTGGTTATTATTAGGATAGACAGGAAGAAAATCGTTGGTGAATGCAATTAGACCGAATCATAACGGCCTGCTGATATAACCATGTAAAAATGATAATTATGTCATTATTGTCCACTGACTGTGTAGAACGTTAGGGCCTGCCGTTCTATATTGTACAGATCTAGTCGTGTGATTTAATACTGATCTGCATCTTTATGAGAGCTGTGCCATTGCTAATTTATTCATAGATTTATTTACTGTTTTTGAAAGAAACGCAATTAATTTCTAGCAACGCACGCAGAGCGGGAATATCTATGGGAAATAGCCCCTGACCACACTGAACGACGAGGGACCAGAGATATGTTTGGGTGTCACGTCCTGACCTTAGTTACTTTTTTATGTCTCTGTTTTAGTTTGGTCAGGGCGTGAGTTGGGGTGGGCATTCTATGTTGTGTAGTCTAGGTTTTGTATTTCTGTGTTTGGCCTGGTATGGTTCCCAATCAGAGGTAGCTGTCGGTCGTTGTCTCTGATTGAGAACCATACTTAGGCAGCCTGTTTTCCCACTATGGGTTGTGGGTTGTTGTCGTCTCTGATGGAGAACCATACTTAGGCAGCCGGTTTTCCCACTATGGGTTGTGGGTAGTTGTTGTCTCTGATTGAGAACCATACTTAGGCAGCCTGTTTTCCCACTATGGGTTGTGGGTAGTTGTTGTCTCTGATTGAGAACCATACTTAGGCAGCCTGTTTTCCCACTATGGGTTGTGGGTAGTTGTTGTCTCTGATTGAGAACCATACTTAGGCAGCCTGTTTTCCCACTATGGGTTGTGGGTAGTTGTTGTCTCTGATTGAGAATCATACTTAGGCAGCCTGTTTTCCCACTATGGGTTGTGGGTAGTTGTTGTCTCTGATTGAGAACCATACTTAGGCAGCCTGTTTTCCCACTATGGGTTGTGGGTAGTTGTCTCTGATTGAGAACCATACTTAGGCAGCCTGTTTTCCCACTATGGGTTGTGGGTAGTTGTTGTCTCTGATTGAGAACCATACTTAGGCAGTCTGTTTTCCCACTATGGGTTGTGGGTAGTTGTTGTCTCTGATTGAGAACCATACTTAGGCAGCCTGTTTTCCCACTATGGGTTGTGGGTAGTTGTTGTCTCTGATTGAGAACCATACTTAGGCAGCCTGTTTTCCCACTATGGGTTGTGGGTAGTTGTTGTCTCTGATTGAGAACCATACTTAGGCAGCCTGTTTTCCCACTATGGGTTGTGGGTAGTTGTTGTCTCTGATTGAGAACCATACTTAGGCAGCCTGTTTTCCCACTATGGGTTGTGGGTAGTTGTTGTCTCTGATTGAGAACCATACTTAGGCAGCCTGTTTTCCCACTATGGGTTGTGGGTAGTTGTTGTCTCTGATTGAGAATCATACTTAGGCAGCCTGTTTTCCCACTATGGGTTGTGGGTTGTTGTTTTCTGTTTTGTGTTGCTGCACCTTACAGGACTGTTTCGTTTCACTCTCTTTGTTATTTTGTTCAGTGTTTCTGTTCTAATAAATATAACATGAACACCTACCACCTGCACATTGGTCCGATCCATCCTATTCCTCATCAGAAGAGGAAGACAATCGTTACAGAGGGATCTTGTTCTTTCTGACAGTTTGCCTTGTAACTGCCTTGAGTCTCAGTGAAATGTATTAATTAATTAACCAATTACCATACAGAACTCCAATATCAGCCTCACCATCACCACACCCTTTCTGGCATCCAATGCCCATCATTCATTCTAGAAAGGTTGGCATAATCTCACCAGGGGAAGCTACATGAAGATAGACTGGCATAATTGAATTAATATTTAAATCCAGACCTAACAACCATCTGACTCCTCTAGTGATGTCTAGTGATTGAGCCATCCATGGGGTGTTATCCTTTACATCCCTGTGGCTGATATCTGTTATCTACCTCTCTGCCTAGCTGTGAAAAGGTAGCGGTATCCCTGGTGGATGACACTTCTGTTATCTAAAGGTTTATCTTTGTCTCCGGGTGATATTCTGCTATTTCCTTTTCATCTGAGCTGTCATTTAGCGTGGCTCCTCCAGGCTCCCTCCCTCCCCAGACAGACACACACACACACACAGACAGACAGACAGACAGACAGACAGACAGACAGACAGACAGACAGACAGACTGACTACACTGAGACTCCCTAAGACTAGGCTGCTCTTTAAACCACCAGACGTACCTGCTGCCTCTCTGGGCTTTTACTGCACTTTCATACCATTAATTGCAGGGGAAATCATTTCAAAACGACCCATTTGAAATTCATTTGAAAGACTACCACCAATTTAAAATACCTTTGAAAAAAACCACCACCCATTTGGAATTCATCTTTAAAGACACCCAGGTCAGAGCATAGCCCATCAGAGGTGACTCTTCCCGCACAGCGCAGGGTGTCATATTACCTGCTCCCCTCACTCCTGTCCATAATATAATTCTCTACCCACTGACTGTTTTATATATATTCCCCTGCCACTCCCAGAGAGTCTGAGTACTAGTGCTGTGAGATTAGTGTCTTTTGAAAGAATCACAGTTTTTCGGTTTCAGTATTGCATATTTTTCTAAACATTAAATGCACTGAGTATTATGTGGGTTGAATGCTGTAACAACACAGTATATAACTATTAATAAATGTCCATGATGGTAGTGACTGCCCATGACTACTTATCACTTAATAACCATCATTTATTCACATTACTTTAATGAAATATTTCAGTTGTTGTATAGATTACATTTGGTGACTTCATTTAATTCCAAGTCCTCATCTCATCTCTATAGAGCGGTTGTCTAGGCTGTCTGACAAAATCACTATTTTAGTAGTTCTTCAGAGTAAATAAGGCATACTTTTATGACTGCTGAATACCAACTATCAAACACTTAGATCATGTATTTTCAGGTAGAGATACACTAAATCAAATCAAATCAAATTAATTTATATAGCCCTTCGTACATCAGCTGATATCTCAAAGTGCTGTACAGAAACCCAGCCTAAAACCCCAAACAGCAAACAATGCAGGTGTAAAAGCACGGTGGCTAGGAAAAACTCCCTAGAAAGGCCAAAACCTAGGAAGAAACCTAGAGAGGAACCAGGCTATGTGGGGTGGCCAGTCCTCTTCTGGCTGTGCCGGGTAGAGATTATAACAGAACATGACCAAGATGTTCAAATGTTCATAAATGACCAGCATGGTCGAATAATAATAAGGCAGAACAGTTGAAACTGGAGCAGCAGCACAGTCAGGTGGACTGGGGACAGCAAGGAGTCATCATGTCAGGTAGTCCTGGGGCACGGTCCTAGGGCTCAGGTCCTCCGAGAGAGAGAAAGAAAGAGAGAATTAGAGAGAGCATATGTGGGGTGGCCAGTCCTCTTCTGGCTGTGCCGGGTGGAGATTATAACAGAACGTGGCCAAGATGTTCAAATGTTCATAAATGACCAGCATGGTTGAATAATAGTAAGGCAGAACAGTTGAAACTGGAGCAGCAGCATGGCCAGGTGGGCTGGGGACAGCAAGGAGTCATCATGTCAGGTAGTCCTGGGACATGGTCCTAGGGCCCAGGCCAGTTGAAACTGGAGCAGCAGCATGGCCAGGTGGACTGGGGACAGCAAGGAGTCATCATGTCAGGTAGTCCTGGGGCATGGTCCTAGGGCACAGGTCCTCCGAGAGAGAGAAAGAAAGAGAGAAGGAGAGAATTCGAGAAAACGCACACTTAGATTCACACAGGACACCGAATAGGACAGGAGAAGTACTCCAGATATAACAAACTGACCCTAGCCCCCCGACACATAAACTACTGCAGCATAAATACTGGAGGCTGAGACAGGAGGGGTCAGGAGACACTGTGGCCCCATCCGAGGACACCCCCGGACAGGGCCAAACAGGAAGGATATAACCCCACCCACTTTGCCAAAGCACAGCCCCCACACCACTAGAGGGAAATCTTCAACCACCAACTTACCATCCTGAGACAAGGCCGAGTATAGCCCACAAAGATCTCCGCCACGGCACAACCCAAGGGGGGGGCGCCAACCCAGACAGGCTGACCACAACAGTGAATCAACCCACCCAGGTGACGCACCCCCCCCAGGGACGGCATGAGAGAGCCCCAGTAAGCCAGTGACTCAGCCCCGTAACAGGGTTAGAGGCAGAGAATCCCAGTGGAAGAGGGGAACCGGCCAGGCAGAGACAGCAAGGGCGGTTCGTTGCTCCAGAGCCTTTCCGTTCACCTTCCCACTCCTGGGCCAGACTACACTCAATCATATGACCCACTGAAGAGATGAGTCTTCAGTAAAGACTTAAAGGTTGAGACCGAGTTTGCGTCTCTGACATGGGTAGGCAGACCGTTCCATAAAAATGGAGCTCTATAGGAGAAAGCCCTGCCTCCAGCTGTTTGCTTAGAAATTCTAGGGACAATTAGGAGGCCTGCGTCTTGTGACCGTAGCGTACGTGTAGGTATGTACGGCAGGACCAAATCAGAGAGATAGGTAGGAGCAAGCCCATGTAATGCTTTGTAGGTTAGCAGTAAAACCTTGAAATCAGCCCTTGCTTTGACAGGAAGCCAGTGTAGAGAGGCTAGCACTGGAGTAATATGATCAAATTTTTTGGTTCTAGTCAGGATTCTAGCAGCCGTATTTAGCACTAACTGAAGTTTATTTAGTGCTTTATCCGGGTAGCCGGAAAATAGAGCATTGCAGTAGTCTAACCTAGAAGTGACAAAAGCATGGATTAATTTTTCTGCATCATTTTTGGACAGAAAGTTTCTGATTTTTGCAATGTTACGTAGATGGAAAAAAGCTGTCCTCGAAATGGTCTTGATATGTTCTTCAAAAGAGAGATCAGGGTCCAGAGTAACGCCGAGGTCCTTCACAGTTTTATTTGAGACGACTGTACAACCATTAAGATTAATTGTCAGATTCAGCAGAAGATCTCTTTGTTTCTTGGGACCGAGAACAAGCATCTCTGTTTTGTCTGAGTTTAAAAGTAGAAAGTTTGCAGCCATCCACTTCCTTATGTCTGAAACACATGCTTCTAGCGAGGGCAATTTTGGGGCTTCACCATGTTTCATTGAAATGTACAGCTGTGTGTCATCCCCATAGCAGTGAAAGTTTACATTATGTTTTCGAATAACATCCCCAAGAGGTAAAATATATAGTGAAAACAATAGTGGTCCTAAAACAGAACCTTGAGGAACACCGAAATTTACAGTTGATTTGTCAGAGGACAAACCATTCACAGAGACAAACTGATATCTTTCCGACAGATAAGATCTAAACCAGGCCAGAACATGTCCGTGTAGACCAATTTGGGTTTCCAATCTCTCCAAAAAGAATGTGGTGATCGATGGTATCAAAAGCAGCACTAAGGTCTAGGCCAAAACACTACATGGCCAAAAGTGTGTGGATACCTGCTTGTCAAACATTTCAGTCCAAAATCCTGGGCATTAATATGGAGTTGGTCCCCCCTTTGCTGCTATAACAGCCTCCACTCTTCTGGGTAGATGTTGGAACATTACTGTGGTTCTGGGAAGGCTTTCCACTAGATGTTGGAACATTACTTTGGGGACTTGCTTCCATACAGCCACAAGAGCATTAGTAAGGTCTGGGGTTGATGTCAGGGCTCTGTGCAGGCCAATCAAATTCTTCCACACCGGGTCTCGACAATCCTTTTCTGTATGGACCTCGCTTTGTGCGTGGGGGGGCAATGACATGCTGAAACAGCTAAGGACCTTCTCCAAACTGTTGCCACAAAGTTGGAAGCACATAATTGTGTAGAATGTCATTGTATGTTGTAGTGTTAAGATTTCCCTTCACTGTAACTAAGGGGCCCGAACTATGAAAAACAGCCCCAGACTGTGCAAACCTTACAGTTGGAGCAGGAATAATTCTCCTCGCATCCGCCAAACTTCAGATTCGTCTGTCGGACTTCCAGGTGGTGAAGCGTGATTTATCAATCCAGAAAACGCGTTCCCACTACTCCAGAGTCCAATGGCGGTGAGCTTTACACAACTCCAGCCGACGCTTGGCATTGCGCAATGTGATCTTAGGCTTTTGTGCGGCTGCTCGGCCATGGAAACACATGTCATGAAGCTCCCGACAAACAGTTATTGTGCTGATGTTTGGAAATCAGTAGTGAGTGTTGCAACCAAGGACAGACGATTTCTACTCTCTACGCGCTTCAGCACTCAGCGGTCCCGTTCTGTGAGCTTGTGTGGCCTACCACTTCGCGGCTGAGCCTTTGTTCCTCCTCGACGTTTCCACTTCTCAATAATATCACTTACAATTGAATGGGGCAGCTCTTGCAGGGCAGAAATTTGATGAACTTACTTGTTGGAAAGGTGGCATCCTATGACTGAACCACAGTTCTTCAGTAAGCTCATTCTTCTGCCAATGTTTGTCTATGGAGATTGCATGGCTGTGTGCTCGATTTTATACACCTGTCAGCAATGGGTGTGGCTGAAATAGCCAAATCCACTCAGTTGAAGGGCTGTCCACATTCTTTTGCATATGAAGTGTAGCAGTGGCAGCTGTACTGAACTCATCAAAGGTGGCATCCTATGACGGTCTCACGTTGAAAGTCACTGAGCTCTTCAGTAAGGTCGTTCTACTGACAATATTTACTATGGAGATTGCATTGCAATGTGTTTGATTTTATACACCTGTCAGCGACGGGTGTGACTGAAATAGCCAAATCCACTAATGGCTGTCCACATACTTTTGGCCATGTAGTGTACCTCGTGAATCCGTGTCTGCCCCACACAGACCAGACAAGTAGGCGCGCAATGGATTATGGTCATTGTAGTTAATTACCATGTTTTCTGCGCTACACCACTCAGAATATTGACCTGTTGGAAACTATAACACTCTACTACATCGCACAGTTTGGGCTTGATCTAATTTATCTCTAGAAATACTGTGCAATGACCGCATTGATCTCATAGGAAACAAAAACAGACCTAAATGTAATTCAAATGATTGAACCGATGTAGGTCAACATTTCAGTTAATCGCTTAGCACCACTGAGTACTCCTGTGTCCTGTCTATCTGTCTCTACCCGTCTGTCTAAGAGCATGTCTATCTGCCTCTACCTGTTGGTCTGAGAGCCTGTCTATCTGCCTCTGCCCGTCTGTCTGAGAGCCTGTCTATCTGTCTCTACCTGTCTGTCTTGAGAGCCTGTCTATCTGTCTCTACCTGTCTGTCTGAGAGCCTGTCTATCTGCCTCTGCCTGTCTGTCTGAGAGCCTGTCGGCATGCCTCTACCTGTCTGTCTGATAGCCTGTCTATCTGCATCTACCTGTCTGTCTGAGAGCCTGTCTATCTGCCTCTGCCTGTCTGTCTGAGAGCCTGTCTATCTGCCTCTACCTGTCTGTCTGAGAGCCTGTCGGCATGCCTCTACCTGTCTGTCTGATAGCCTGTCTATCTGCCTCTACCTGTCTGTCTGAGAGTCTGTCGGTCTGCCTCTACCTGTCTGTCTGAGAGCCTGTCGGTCGGCCTTTACCTGTCTGTCTGAGAGCCTGTCTGTCTGCCTCTACCTGTCTTTCTGATAGCCTGTCTATCTGCCTCTGCCTGTCTGTCTGAGAGCCTGTTGGTCTGCCTCTACCTGTCTGTCTGATAGCCTGTCGGTCTGCCTCTACCTGTCTGTCTGAGAGCCTGTCGGTCGGCCTTTACCTGTCTGTCTGAGAGCCTGTCTGTCTGCCTCTACCTGTCTTTCTGATAGCCTGTCTATCTGCCTCTGCCTGTCTGTCTGAGAGCCTGTTGGTCTGCCTCTACCTGTCTGTCTGATAGCCTGTCGGTCTGCCTTTACCTGTCTGTCTGAGAGCCTGTCAGTCGGCCTTTACCTGTCTGTCTGATAGCCTGTCGGTCTGCCTCTACCTGTCTGTCTGAGAGCCTGTCGGTCAGCCTCTACCTGTCTTTCTGATAGCCTGTCTGTCTGCCTCTACCTGTCTGTCTGATAGCCTGTGAGCCCCAACCTCAAAGCCCAAATGTAGTCAAAGTACTGATAAACAGTCTGGGACCCGAGAGAAGGGCTGTCAGGCAGCCCATCTATGCACACAAACGCACACGCACACAAACGCACACACACACACACACACACACACACACACACACACATACACACACACACACACACCTGCACACACATCCCCCTCCAAATACTTGTTCTCTCACATAAACAGGCCCTCTGGCCTTCCTGTCTGTAGTTCACATGTGCATGATTGTATCAGTAACTGCTGAATCCTTCCTCCTCCTTGTCAACCTCCTCCTCCTCCTCCTTCCTCAACCCAAAGCTCCAGAGTATTTAGCCCGCTAAGTGAACTGGCTAACATCTCCTATGAGGGGAGCTGTACATCATAAATGTGTCTGAAACTTTTTTTAACCTCCTTTTTCTCCCCGATTTCTATCTTATCTCATCGCTGCAACTCCCCAACAGGGTCGGGAGGCGAAGGTCGAATCATGCGTCCTCCGCCATACTGCGCTTCTTACCACCTGCGCGCTTAACGCGGAAGCCAGCTGCCCCAATATGTCGTTTTTACTGACGACCAAGGTCAACATGCAGGCAGCACAAGGAGTCACTAGAGCGCGATGAGCCTCCCCGGCCAAACCCTCCCCCGGTCAGACCCTCCCCCGGCCAAACCCTCCCCCGGTCAGACCCTCCCCGGCCAAACCCTCCCCCGGCCAAACCATCCCCGGCCAAACCCTCCCCGGTCAGACCCTTCCCGGCCAAACCCTCCCCCGGTCAGACCCTCCCCCGGCCAAACTATCCCGGCCAAACCCTCCCCCGGTCAGACCCTCCCCCGGCCAAACCCTCCCCGGTCAGACCATCCCCCGGCCAAACCCTCCCCGGCCAAACCCTCCCCCGGTCAGACCCTCCCCCGGCCAAACCCTCCCCCGGTCAGACCCTCCCCCGGCCAAACCATCCCCGGCCAAACCCTCCCCGGTCAGACCCTCCCCCGGCCAAACCCTCCCCCGGTCAGACCTTCCCCTAACCCGTACGACGCTGGGCCACCTGTGCGCCGCCCTATGGGACTCCCGATCACAGCCGGTTGTCTGTAGTGACCCACTGCGATGCAGTGCCTTAGACTCGGGAGGCTCCCTATTTCCATACATCATGCACTACTTGTGAGCAAAGTAGTACACTATATTTTTATTTAGTTGATTTTTTATTTAACCTTTATGTCCCTAGGCAAGTCAGTGAAGAACAAATTATTATTAATAATTTGATGGCCTAACCCTACAAAACCCGGACGACGCTGGGCCAATTGTGCGCTGCCCTATGGGACTGCCAATCACGGCCGGTTGTGATACAGCCTGGAATCCAACCAGGGTTTGTAGTGACGCCTGACCACTGAGATGCAGTGCCTTAAACAACTGCAGTACCTTAGACCGCTGTAGTACCTTAGACCACTTAGACCGCTGTAGTGCCTTAGACCGCTGTAGTACCTTAGACCGCTGCAGTACCTTAGACCACTGTAGTACCTTAGACCGCTGTAGTACCTTAGACCGCTGCAGTACCTTAGACCACTGTAGTACCTTAGACCACTGCAGTACCTTAGACCACTGTAGTACCTTAGACCGCTGTAGTACCTTAGACCGCTGTAGTACCTTAGACCACTGCAGTACCTTAGACCACTGTAGTGCCTTAGACCACTGCAGTACCTTAGACCACTGTAGTACCTTAGAGGACAGGGGACACATCTCTCTGTGGGCAGTCAGGGGGTTCCCTGAGGGGACACATCTCTCTGTGGGCAGTCCGGGGGTTCCCTGAGGGGACACATCTCTCTGTGGGCAGTCAGGGGGTTCCCTGGGGGGACACATCTCTCTGTGGGCAGTCAGGGGGTTCCCTGAGGGGACACATCTCTCTGTGGGCAGTCAGGGGGTTCCCTGGGGGGACACATCTCTCTGTGGGCAGTCAGGGGGTTCCTTGAGGGGACACATCTCTCTGTGGGCAGTCAGGGGGTTCCCTGGGGGGACACATCTCTCTGGTCCACACTGCTTTAACAATTGAAGTATAATGGTGCCCCATAGCGGCGGTGAACGCTACATTAGCTTGCTGTTGCAAAGCAATGGCTCAATACGATTCACAGGCCAGGAGATGTGGGATGGGGAGTCGAGTACTACAGCTCATCATTGCTGCTATCCAGAGGCTGATGTTGACAAATCGATTTCCCTAAATATAATTATTCATCAGGATCAGATCAGCCCTGGATATCAGCACAGCACCAGTACACCGTTCAATTATCATTGATTAGTTGTATTGATAACTCATATGTATACATAGATTGGTATTCTAGACCATGTTGTTTGTTTGCCCTCTGGACCATTAGAGCCTGACTAGAAGGCTGTAGACCAGGTGTCTGTGTCTGGCTGAAGATGTTGAGTTGAGCCTGGGATTCTCTGGGGGAACGTTCTAATTCCCATTCCTTGTGTTCTTTATGATTCAGTGTCTGACTCACGTTTCCGAGGCTACACCTGATGATGCTAGGCTCTACAACTAATCAATGATAATTGAACGGTGTACTGGTGCTGTGCTGATGGAAAGCGTTTCTGTGCCAAATCAAATCTCAAATCAAAGTTTATTGGTCACATACACAAATTTACAGATGATATCACAGGTGCAGCAAGAATGCTTGCGTTTTTAACTCCCAAAAGTACAGTAATACCTAGCAATAGAAAACACAATACACACATAATCCAGAAAAAATCAAAAAGAAATATCAGAACGAGCAATGTTAGAGACCGGAATATAAATACATTATAAATATACAGTACCAGTCTAAAGTTTGGAGACACCTACTCATTCAAGGGTTTTTCTTTATTTTTACTATTTTCTACATTCTAGATTAATAGTCAAGACATCAAAACTATGAAATAACACATATGGAATCATGTAGAAATCAAAAACTTCAAATATGCTTTTCCAAAGGTCTTGAAGGGGTTCCCACATATTCTGAACACTCGTTGACTGCTTTTCCTTGGCTGCAGTCCAACTCATCCCAAACCATCTCAATTGGGTTGAGGTCGGGTGGTTGTGGAGGCCAGGTCATCTGATGCAGCACTCCATCACTCTCCTTCTTAGTCAAATAGCCGTTATACAGCCTGGAGGTGTGTTTTGAGTCATTGTCCTGTTGAAAAGCAAATTCATTCTAAATAAATCACAGACAGTGTCACCAGAAAAGCAACCCCACACCATCACACCTCCTCCTCCATGCTTCACAGTGGGAACCACACATGCAGAGATCATCCGTTCACCTACTCTGCGTCTCACAAAGACACGGCGGTTGGAACCAAAAGTCCCAAATTTGGACTCATCAGACCAAAGGATAGATTTCCACCTATCTAATGTCCATTGCTCGCATTTCCTGGCCCAAGCAAGTCTCTTCTTCTTGTTGGGGTCCTTTAGTAGTGGTTTCTTTGCAGCAATTTGACCATGAAGGCCTGATTCACAGTCTCCTCTGAACAGTTGATGTTGAGATGTGTCTGTTACTTGAACTCTGTGAAGCATTTATTTGGGGCTGCAGTTTCTGAGTCTGGTAACTCTAATGAACATATCCTCTGCAGCAGAGGGGACTCTGGATCTCCAGTTTCATCATAGCGCTTGATGTTTCTTGAAATTTTCCGTCTTGACTGACCTTCATGTCTTAAAGTAATGATGGACCGTCGTTTCTTTTTGCTTATTTGAGCTGTTCTTGCCTAATATGGACTTGGTCTTTTACCAAATAGGACTATATTTTGTATACCACCCCTACCTTGTCACAACACAACTTGATTGGCTCAAACGCATTAACTTCTTGCGTCGAGCCATCCCGGATCCGGTATCGTGACTACAGCCTCAAGCTCATTACCATAACGCAACGTTAACTATTCATGAAAATCGCAAATTAAATGAAATTAATCTATTTGCTCTCAAGTTTAGCCTTTTGTTAAGAAGGGATTTTTTTTTATTGAAATGAATTCCACGTGACTACCTCATGAAGCTGGTTGAGAGAAGTTCAAGATTGTGCAAAGCTGTCGTTAAGGCAATGGGTGGCTACATTGAAGAATCTCAAATATAAAATATATTTTGTTTGTCCACCCGCCTCTTGAGGATTGACCACAAATTCTCAATGGGATTAAGGTCTGGGGAGTTTCCTAGCCATGGACCCAAAATATTGATGTTTTGTTCCCCGAGCCACTTAGTTATCACTTTTGCCTTATGGCAAGGTGCTCCATCATGCTGGACAAGGCATTGTTCGTCACCAAACTGTTCCTGGATGGTTGGGAGAAGTTGCTCTTGGAGGATGTGTTGGTACCATTCTTTATTCATGGTGTTCTTAGGCAAAATTGTGAGTGAGCCCACTCCCTTGGCTGAGAAGCAACCCCACACATGAATGGTCTCAGGATGCTTTACTGTTGGCATGACACAGGACTGATGGTAACGCTCAACTTGTCTTCTCCAGACAAGATTTTCGTCAGAGAAAATGACTTTACCGCAGTCCTCAGCAGTCCAATCCCTGTACCTTTTTCCTAGAGAGAAGTGGCTTCTTTGATGCCCTTCTTGACACCAGGCCATCCTCCAAAAGTCTTCGCCTCACTGTGCGTGCAGATGCACTCACACCTGCCTGCTGCCATTCCTGAGCAAGCTCTGTACTAGTGGTGCCCCGACCCCGCAGCTGAATCAACCTTAGGAGACGGTCCTGGCGCTTGCTGGACTTTCTTGGGCGCCCTGAAGCCTTCTTCACAACAATTGAACCGCTCTCCTTGAAGTTCTTGATGATCCGATAAATGGTTGATTTAGGTGCAATCTTACTGGCAGCAATATCCTTGCCTGTGAAGCCCTTTTTGTGCAAAGCAATGATGACGGCACGTGTTTCCTTGTAGGTAACTATGGTTGGCAGAGGACGAACAATGATTCCAAGCACCACCCTCCTTTTGAAGCTTCCAGTCTTTTATTCGAACTCAATCAGCATGACAGAGTGATCTCCAGCCTTGTCCTCGTCAACACTCACACCTGTGTTAACGAGAGAATCACTGACATGATGTCAGCTGGTCTTTTTGTGGCAGGGCTGAAGTGAGGCGGAAATGTTTTTGGTGGGATTCAGTTAATTTGCATGGCAAAGAGGGACTTTGAAATTATTTGCAATTCATCTGATCACTCTTCATAACATTCTGGAGTATATGCAAATTGCCATCGTACAAACTGGGGCAGCAGACTTTGTGAAAATGTATATTTGTGTCATTCTCAAAACTTTAGGCCACGACTGTAGGTGTCCTGGATGGCAGGCAGATGCGTTGAGCAGACCGCACCACCCTCTAAAGAACCCTGTGGTTGCAGGCGGAGCCCTGTGCTTCGTGGCCAAGCCAAATTCCTTCAGCCTTCTGAAGTTGAAGAGGCGCTGTTGCGCCTTCTCCATCAGACTGTCTGTGTGGGTGGACCAAGCTTTCCACCTTCTCCGTTGCGGTCCCATTGATGTGGATAGGGACGTGCTCCCTCTACTGTTTCCTGAAGTCTACGATCAGCTCCTTCATTTTGTTGACGATGAGTGAGAGGTTATTTTCCTAGCACCACTCTGCCAGGGCCCTCACCTTCTCCCTGTAGGCTGTCTCGTCATTGTTGCTAATCAGGCCTACTACTGTGGTTCTACAAACTTGATGATTGAGTTGGAGGCGTGCGTGGCGACGCAGTCATGGGTGAATAGGGAGTACAGGAAGGGGCTGAGCACGCACCCTTACGGTATGCAAATTGTGGTGGGTTTAGGGTGTCGGATTAGATAGAGGTGATATGATCCTTAACTAGCCTCTCAAAGCTCTTCATGATGACAGAAGTGATTGCCTCATGTCTCTCTAAGACCCTCTAGGGCCCCCATGTCTCTCTCTAATACCCTCTAGGGCCCCCCATGTCTCTATCTAATACCCTCTAGGGCCCCCATGTCTCTCTCTAATACCCTCTAGGGCCCCCCATGTCTCTCTCTAATACCCTCTAGGGCCCCCATGTCTCTCTCTAATACCCTCTAGGGCCCCCATGTCTCTATCTAATACCCTCTAGGGCCCCCATGTCTCTCTCTAATACCCTCTAGGGCCCCCATGTCTCTATCTAATACCCTCTAGGGCCCCCATGTCTCTCTCTAATACCCTCTAGGGCCCCCATGTCTCTCTCTAATACCCTCTAGGGCCCCCATGTCTCTCTCTAATACCCTCTAGGGCCCCCATGTATCTATCTAATACCCTCTAGGGCCCCCATGTCTCTATCTAATACCCTCTAGGGCCCCCATGTCTCTATCTAATACCCTCTAGGGCCCCCATGTCTCTCTCTAAGACCCTCTACTCTGGTCCCCCATGTCTCTCTCTAGTACCCTCTAGGGCCCCCATGTCTCTATCTAATACCCTCTAGGGCCCCCATGTCTCTATCTAATACCCTCTACTCTGGTCCCCCATGTCTCTCTCTAAGACCTTCTAGGGCCCCCATGTCTCTCTCTAATACCCTCTAGGGCCCCCATGTATCTCTCTAATACCCTCTACTCTGGTCCCCCATCTCTCTCTAAGACCCTCTACTCTGGTCCCCCATGTCTCTCTAAGACCCTCTACTCTGGTCCCCCATGTCTCTATCTAATACCCTCTACTCTGGTCCCCCATGTCTCTCTCTAAGACCCTCTACTCTGGTCCCCCATCTCTCTCTAAGACCCTCTACTCTGGTCCCCCATGTCTCTCTCTAAGACCCTCTACTCTGGTCCCCCATGTCTCTCTCTAATACCCTCTAGGGCCCCCATGTCTCTATCTAATACCCTCTACTCTGGTCCCCATGTCTCTCTCTAATACCCTCTAGGGCCCCCATGTCTCTCTCTAATACCCTCTAGGGCCCCCATATATCTCTCTAATACCCTCTAGGGCCCCCATGTCTCTCTCTAATACCCTCTAGGGCCCCCATGTCTCTCTCTAATACCCTCTAGGGCCCCCATGTCTCTCTCTAATACCCTCTAGGGTCCCCATGTCTCTCTCTAATACCCTCTAGGGCCCCCATGTCTCTATCTAATACCCTCTACTCTGGTCCCCCATGTCTCTCTCTAAGACCCTCTACTCTGGTCCCCCATGTCTCTATCTAATACCCTCTACTCTGGTCCCCCAGCTCTCTCTAAGACCCTCTACTCTGGTCCCCCATCTCTCTCTAAGACCCTCTACTCTGGTCCCCCATGTCTCTCTCTAAGACCCTCTAGGGCCCCCATGTCTCTATCTAATAACCTCTACACTGGTCCCCCAGCTCTCTCTAAGACCCTCTAGGGCCCACATGTCTCTCTCTAATACCCTCTAGGGCCCCCATGTCTCTATCTAATACCCTCTAGGGCCCCCATGTCTCTATCTAATACCCTCTACTCTGGTCCCCCAGCTCTCTCTAAGACCCTCTACTCTGGTCCCCCAGCTCTCTCTAAGACCCTCTACTCTGGTCCCCCATCTCTCTCTAAGACCCTCTACTCTGGTCCCCCATGTCTCTCTAAGACCCTCTAGGGCCCCCATGTCTCTCTCTAATACCCTCTAGGGCCCCCATGTATCTCTCTAATACCCTCTACTCTGGTCCCCCATCTCTCTCTAAGACCCTCTACTCTGGTCCCCCATGTCTCTCTAAGACCCTCTACTCTGGTCCCCCATGTCTCTCTCTAAGACCCTCTAGGGCCCCCATGTCTCTCTCTAATACCCTCTAGGGCCCCCATGTCTCTCTCTAATACCCTCTAGGGCCCCCATGTATCTATCTAATACCCTCTAGGGCCCCCATGTCTCTATCTAATACCCTCTAGGGCCCCCATGTCTCTATCTAATACCCTCTAGGGCCCCCATGTCTCTCTCTAAGACCCTCTACTCTGGTCCCCCATGTCTCTCTCTAGTACCCTCTAGGGCCCCCATGTCTCTATCTAATACCCTCTAGGGCCCCCATGTCTCTATCTAATACCCTCTACTCTGGTCCCCCATGTCTCTCTCTAAGACCTTCTAGGGCCCCCATGTCTCTCTCTAATACCCTCTAGGGCCCCCATGTATCTCTCTAATACCCTCTACTCTGGTCCCCCATCTCTCTCTAAGACCCTCTACTCTGGTCCCCCATGTCTCTCTAAGACCCTCTACTCTGGTCCCCCATGTCTCTATCTAATACCCTCTACTCTGGTCCCCCATGTCTCTCTCTAAGACCCTCTACTCTGGTCCCCCATCTCTCTCTAAGACCCTCTACTCTGGTCCCCCATGTCTCTCTCTAAGACCCTCTACTCTGGTCCCCCATGTCTCTCTCTAATACCCTCTAGGGCCCCCATGTCTCTATCTAATACCCTCTACTCTGGTCCCCCATGTCTCTCTCTAATACCCTCTAGGGCCCCCATGTCTCTCTCTAATACCCTCTAGGGCCCCCATATATCTCTCTAATACCCTCTAGGGCCCCCATGTCTCTCTCTAATACCCTCTAGGGCCCCCATGTCTCTCTCTAATACCCTCTAGGGCCCCCATGTCTCTCTCTAATACCCTCTAGGGTCCCCATGTCTCTCTCTAATACCCTCTAGGGCCCCCATGTCTCTATCTAATACCCTCTACTCTGGTCCCCCATGTCTCTCTCTAAGACCCTCTACTCTGGTCCCCCATGTCTCTATCTAATACCCTCTACTCTGGTCCCCCAGCTCTCTCTAAGACCCTCTACTCTGGTCCCCCATCTCTCTCTAAGACCCTCTACTCTGGTCCCCCATGTCTCTCTCTAAGACCCTCTAGGGCCCCCATGTCTCTATCTAATAACCTCTACACTGGTCCCCCAGCTCTCTCTAAGACCCTCTAGGGCCCACATGTCTCTCTCTAATACCCTCTAGGGCCCCCATGTCTCTATCTAATACCCTCTAGGGCCCCCATGTCTCTATCTAATACCCTCTACTCTGGTCCCCCAGCTCTCTCTAAGACCCTCTACTCTGGTCCCCCAGCTCTCTCTAAGACCCTCTACTCTGGTCCCCCATCTCTCTCTAAGACCCTCTACTCTGGTCCCCCATGTCTCTCTCTAAGACCCTCTAGGGCCCCCATGTCTCTCTCTAATACCCTCTAGGGCCCCCATGTATCTCTCTAATACCCTCTACTCTGGTCCCCCATCTCTCTCTAAGACCCTCTACTCTGGTCCCCCATGTCTCTCTAAGACCCTCTACTCTGGTCCCCCATGTCTCTCTCTAAGACCCTCTAGGGCCCCCATGTCTCTCTCTAATACCCTCTAGGGCCCCCATGTCTCTCTCTAATACCCTCTACTCTGGTCCCCCATCTCTCTCTAAGACCCTCTACTCTGGTCCCCCATCTCTCTCTAAGACCCTCTACTATGGTCCCCCATGTCTCTCTCTAAGACCCTCTACTCTGGTCCCCCATGTCTCTCTCTAATACCCTCTAGGGCCCCCATGTCTCTCTCTAATACCCTCTACTCTGGTCCCCCATCTCTCTCTAAGACCCTCTACTCTGGTCCCCCATGTCTCTCTCTAAGACCCTCTACTCTGGTCCCCCATGTCTCTCTCTAATACCCTCTAGGGCCCCCATGTCTCTCTCTAATACCCTCTACTCTGGTCCCTCATGTCTCTCTAAGACCCTCTACTCTGGTCCCCAATGTCTCTCTCTAATACCCTCTAGGGCCCCCATGTCTCTCTCTAATACCCTCTAGGGCCCCCATGTCTCTCTCTAATACCCTCTACTCTGGTCCCTCATGTCTCTCTAAGACCCTCTACTCTGGTCCCCCATGTCTCTCTCTAATACCCTCTAGGGCCCCCATGTCTCTCTCTAATACCCTCTAGGGCCCCCATGTCTCTCTCTAATACCCTCTACTCTGGTCCCTCATGTCTCTCTAAGACCCTCTACTCTGGTCCCCAATGTCTCTCTCTAATACCCTCTAGGGCCCCCATGTCTCTCTCTAATACCCTCTAGGGCCCCCATGTCTCTCTCTAATACCCTCTACTCTGGTCCCTCATGTCTCTCTAAGACCCTCTACTCTGGTCCCCAATGTCTCTCTCTAATACCCTCTAGGGCCCCCATGTCTCTCTCTAATACCCTCTAGGGCCCACATGTCTCTCTCTAATACCCTCTAGGGCCCCCCATGTCTCTCTCTAATACCCTCTAGGGCCCCCATGTCTCTCTCTAATACCCTCTAGGGCCCCCCATGTCTCTCTCTAATACCCTCTAGGGCCCCCCATGTCTATCTCTAATACCCTCTAGGATCAGAAACACCTGATCATGTAATTTCCTATTGTTTATTTGTTGACTTTAATTTAATCACTCTGATAGGACTGGAGATGATTAGTATGCATCCCCAAAATTAGCAGAACAGTGGCGCAGTGTGTGTGGTGTGGTGAGGAGACATTGAAGTGGAGGGCTACACACACACACACAGGGAAGTGAAGTGCTACTGAAAGACAAGTGTGCCCTTTCCCTACAACACATACATCATAGGGAGGCAGTCCAGTGTGGAGATGTGATAATGTCACTGTTGGGAATGACTGGAGTATTTCACAGTGGGTCTTACACTCCACAGAGCCTGGGTAGGGGAAAAGGCTAAAGTGGCATTTATCATCTGCTGTGAACACTACACAGTTGGCAGGAGTGTGTTTAAATGTACTACAGTATGATGTAAGTATGAGAGGAAGGATGTCAGTTGAGATTTACATGTAACTGTTGTAGCAGTATTTGAGTACCTGCTTTGTGTAGGTGCATGTCCTAATATTACTGTCTGTGTAGTTCGGGAATTATGCCAGTATGTGTGTGTCTATGAGTGATGTGTGTGTGTGTGTGTGTGTGTGTGTGTGTGTGTGTGTGTGTGTGTGTGTGTGTGTGTGTGTGTGTGCACTTGTCCGTGTCTTTGTGAGTTTAAATGATCCTGTGAATTCCCTGTCTGCAGTGTGTCTTTACAGTATTATAGCAATCCTCTACATAAAAAGGCCATAAAACTCAATACCTCCACAGTTGACCCTATTAAGGCAGGGCCAGCCGCTTATCACTGCATACTAACAGTCATTTAGCCTGGCTGCCGCTACTCAGAGCCAGGGCCACGACTGGGGCTATTTGGGCAGCCAGGAAATCAATGAGGTTAGAGGGAGAAACGGAGAGGTTATAGAGGAGCCTGTCTCAGAGCAGCTCTCTCAATCTCAGACACATACAGTACAGAAGCCAAGTGTTTTTATCATGGCTGTGGCTCTGGGCCCTGGAGGCGCCATGGCTGGATGTGTAGTTCAGAGCAGGGCCAGGCACCATGGCTGGATGTGTAGTTCAGAGCAGGGCCAGGCGCCATGGCTGGATGTGTAGTTCAGAGCAGGGCCAGGCGCCATGGCTGGATGTGTAGTTCAGAGCAGGGCCTGGCACCATGGCTGGATGTGTAGTTCAGAGCAGGGCCAGGCACCATGGCTGGATGTGTAGTTCAGAGCAGGGCCAGGCGCCATGGCTGGATGTGTAGTTCAGAGCAGGGCCAGGCACCATGGCTGGATGTGTAGTTCAGAGCAGGGCCAGGCGCCATGGCTGGATGTGTAGTTCAGAGCAGGGCCAGGCACCATGGCTGGATGTGTAGTTCAGAGCAGGGCCTGGCACCATGGCTGGATGTGTAGTTCAGAGCAGGGCCTGGCACCATGGCTGGATGTGTAGTTCAGAGCAGGGCCTGGCACCATGGCTGGATGTGTAGTTCAGAGCAGGGCCTGGCACCATGGCTGGATGTGTAGTTCAGAGCAGGGCCTGGCACCATGGCTGGATGTGTAGTTCAGAGCAGGGCCAGGCACCATGGCTGGATGTGTAGTTCAGAGCAGGGCCAGGCGCCATGGCTGGATGTGTAGTTCAGAGCAGGGCCAGGCACCATGGCTGGATGTGTAGTTCAGAGCAGGGCCAGGCACCATGGCTGGATGTGTAGTTCAGAGCAGGGCCAGGCACCATGGCTGGATGTGTAGTTCAGAGCAGGGCCAGGCACCATGGCTGGATGTGTAGTTCAGAGCAGGGCCAGGCGCCATGGCTGGATGTGTAGTTCAGAGCAGGGCCAGGCACCATGGCTGGATGTGTAGTTCAGAGCAGGGCCAGGCACCATGGCTGGATGTGTAGTTCAGAGCAGGGCCAGGCGCCACCCTTTTTAGCGCCCATTCTCATTCTGTCACGCAATCTTTTAGAAGTTCCTGTTTTTTACTCTCTTGTTTCGTCTGTGATCTCTTACATGACAGCTCATGGTTTCTCTTACATTTACATTTACATTTAAGTCATTTAGCAGACGCTCTTATCCAGAGCGACTTACAAATTCATCTCTCTCCGATGTTGAGACCTCTAACAGATCTCTCTCTCTGCGTGTCTCTTTCTACAGACGCCAATGCCTGCCCCGCCAAGGAGTTCCAGTGCCATAACAGGAAATGTGTGGCTCCCATCTTTGTGTGCGACGGCGACGACGACTGCGGGGATTGGAGTGATGAGGAGAAGTGTTCCACTTCCCGCTGTGGCTCCCAGGAGTTCCGCTGTAACGACTCGGAGTGCATCCCAGCTCTGTGGAGCTGTGATGGAGACCCTGACTGCAGGGATAAGTCTGACGAGTCTATGGAACGTTGTAGGCGCCGGACAGAGCCCCAGAAGCCCCGGTGCTCGGCGGGGGAGTTCCAGTGTGGAAGTGGAGAGTGTGTCCACCTCAACTGGAAGTGTGACGGAGAAGCCGACTGCAAGGACAAATCTGACGAGGCTGACTGCGGTAAGTCACCTACTGAATCTGGGCTTGGGTCACCTAAGGATGCACGCAGGATGTGGTACTACATCTACAGTGCATTCAGAAAGTATTCAGACCCCTTGACTTTTTCCACATTTTGTTACATTACAGCCTGATTCTAAAATTGATTGAATTGTTTTTTCCCCCTCTCATCAATCTATGCACAATACCCCATAATGACAACTCCAAAATAGATTTTTAGAATTTTTTGCAAATGTATTAAAAAAAACTACGGAAACATCACATTTACAAAAGTATTCAGACCCTTTACTCAGTACTTTGTTGAAGCACCTTTGGCAGTGATTACAGCCTCGAGTCTTCTTGGGTATGACACTACAAGCTTGGCACACCTGTGTTTGGAGAGTTTATCCCATTCTCTAAAAATCCTCTCAAGCTCTGTAAGGTTGGATGGGGAGCGTCGCTGCACAGCTATTTTCAGGTCTCTGCAGAGATGTTTCGATCGGGTTCAAGTCCGGACTCTAGCTGGGCCACTCAAGGACATTCAGAGACTTGCCCCGAAGCCACTCCTGCATTGTCTTGGCTGTGTGCTTAGGGTCGTTGTCCTGTTGGAAGGTGAACCTTTGCCCCAGTCTGAGGTCCTGAGCGCTCTGGAGCAGGTTTTCATCAAAGATCTGTCTGTACTTTGCTCCGTTCATCTTTCCCTCGATCCTGAATGGTCTCCCAGTCCCTGCCACTGAAAACAATCCCCACAGCATAATGCCACCACCACCATGCTTCACCGTAGGGATGGTACCAGGTTTCTTCCAGACGTGACGCTTGGCATTCATGCCAAAGAGTTCAACTTGGTTTCATCAGACCAGACAATCTTGTTTGTCATGGTCTGAATCCTTTAGGTGCCTTTTGGCAAAATCCAGAGGGCTGTCATGTACCTTTTACTGAGGAGTGGCTTCCGTCTGGTCACTCTAGAGTGGCCATCAGGTTCTTGGTCACCTCCCTGACCAAGGCCCTTCTCCCCCGATTGCTCAGTTTGGCCGGGCGGCCAGCTCTAGGAAGAGTCTTGGTGGTTACAAACATCTTCCATTTTAGAATGATGAAGTCCACTCTGTTCTTGGGGACCTTCAATGCTGCAGAAATGTTTTGGTACCCTTCCCCAGATCGGTGCCTCGACACAATCCTGTCCCGGAGCTCTACGGACAATTCCTTCGACCTCATGGCTTGATTTTTGCTCTGACATGCACTGTCAACGATGGGACCTTATATAGATACACTACCGTTCAAAAGTTTGGGGTCACTTAGAAATGTCCTTGTTTTTGAAAGAAAATCATTTTTTTTACCATTAAAATAACATCAAATTGATCAGAAATGCAGTGTAGACATTGTTAATGTTGTAAATGACTATTGTAGCTGGAAACGGCAGATTTTTAATGGAATATCTACATAGGCGTACAGAGGCCCATTATCAGCAACCACCACTCCTGTGTTCCAATGGCACGCGGTGTTAGCTAGTCCAAGTTTATAATTTTAAAAGGCTAATTGATCATTAGAAAACCCTTTTGCAATTATGTTAGCACAGCTGAAAACTCTTGTCCTGGAAGAAGCAATAAAACTGGCCTTCTTTAGACTAGTTGAGTATCTGGAGCTTCAGCATTTGTGGGTTTGATTACAGGCTCAAAATGGCCAAAAAACGAGTACTTTCTTCTGAAACTCGTCAGTCTATTCTTGTTCTGAGAAATGAAGGCTATTCTAATGCTAGTAATTGCCAAGAAACTGAAGATCTCAACTAGTAGCTTCTTTAAATAGTACCCGCAAACACCAGTCTCAATGTCAACAGTGAAGAGGTGACTCCAGGATGCTGGCCTTCTAGGCAGAGTTCCTCTGTCCAGTGTCTGTGTCTTTTGCCCATCTTAATCTTTTATTTTTATTGGCCCGTCTGAGATATGGCTTTTTCTTTGCAACTCTGCCTAGAAAGCCAGCATCCCAGAGTCGCCTCTTCACTGTTGACGTTGAGACTGGTGTTTTGCTGGTACTATTTAATGAAGCTGCCAGTTGAGGACTTGTGAGGCTATGTAGATATTCCATTAAAAATCTGCCGTTTTCAGCTACAATAGTCATTTACAACACTAACAATGTCTACACTGTATTTCTGATAAATTTGATGTTATTTTAATGGACAAAACATTTGCTTTTCTTTCACAAACAAGGACATTTCTAAGTGACCCCAAACTTTTTAATGGTAGTATAGGTGTGTGCCTTTCCAAATTACCACAGGTGGACTCAATGGAAACAGGATGCACCTGAGCTCAATTTCGAGTCTCATAGCAAAGGGTCTGAATACTTATGTAAATAAGGTGTTTCTGCAAACCTGCTTTCAGTTTGTGTATTGTGTGTAGATTGATGAAGGGAAATTATGTTATACATTTTTAGGCTGTAACGTAACAAAATGTGAAAAAGTGAAGGGGTCTGAATACTTTTTAATGCACTGTGTACGTATATAGTCTATATGGACAGGTAGTGGAGTCTTCTGCGTGTGTAGGGTTATAGTAAGCTTAGAATGACTAAATAGCTTTAAATCACTATCTATGTACAATTAATGTATGTGGATAGATTTGTGAGTGTACAGGCATTGGTGTATGTGTGTTCTAGCGTCTTTGTCTGTATGTGTCTGCCTGCGTGTCGGTTTGTGCATGGATGATACGGTATGCTATCAAACCCCTCCTGAGACCTCTGTGTTGGCGCCCGTTTATAAGATGCTCCATGCTGGAATCACCACGGCAATCAGTGAGGTTGGTTGCCATGCAACAGTGTGATGATTGGAACAGTGAAGAGCCCTTGAGAGGTAGCGAGGGTCCTCATAACCTGGCCCTCTCTCCCTGAGTAACACACTATTCTCAACCCCGGAGACCACTCAGTAATGACAATCACTGATCACAAAGACAGGGAGGAAGTCAGAGTAGATTCATGCAGGGGTTTCAGACTTGTTAGAGGGTTTGGATGTTAAAACATGATTCCTACCATTATAATCAAAATCACTATCATGATTCACATCTTCATTCCAATTAGACTGGTTTGGATTTCTCGCTGACCAATATAAAAAAATATTTTAGAAAATCTAACCTTTATTTGACGAGGCAAGCCAGTCAGAAACAAATTCTTAATTACAATGACAGCCTACCAGGGAACAGTGGGTTAACTACTTTGTTCCGGGGCAGAACTAGAGATTTTTACCTTATCAGCTCAGGGATTCGATCCAGCAACCTTTCAGTTACTGGCCCAACGCTCTAACCACTAGGCTACCCTGGCACCCCGTATGGCTGCCATTTTCTCCTTTTCTGGAACTTTGAGGGTTTATCATATAGCCTGTCTAGTAATTTAATAGGATCTCTATGGTAAACACCTCCCAGCTTCTCATTTCCACAGGATTTCTCTGGAGCAGAAGGGAGTTAGGGGAGAGAATAGGGGAGAAGGGGGGAACGGAGGGTGATTACTGTTGAATTGGAATGCACTCTGTGTTTGCCTAACCCAAGATAAAACACACACATCTTTTCACAGGGTTCATTTTCTTTCTGACAGGACACCAGGTTGGGGTTGGATCACTAGAGAGATACATAGAAAGTTGGATGATGAGCAGTTGAATTAACATCACATTTGTGGCTCTCTCTTGCGGTCTCTTGATTTCGACTCCCTCACACACACTCTCTCTCTCTCTCTCTTTGTGTTCTCTCCTCCACAGCTCTGCTGACCTGCCGTCCAGATGAGTTCCAGTGTGGTGATGGGTCCTGTATCCATGGAACCAAGCAGTGCAACAGGGTGCACGACTGTCCTGACTTCAGTGATGAGGCCGGCTGTATCAACGGTGGGTGGACCCTGCCTTCTGTCCTGTTCTTTATCTCCTGGATGCTGCATTATGTCCTGTTCTTTATCTCCTGGATACTGCATTATGTCCTGTTCTTTATCTCCTGGATACTGCATTATGTCTTGTTCTTTATCTCCTGGATACTGCATTATGTCCTGTTCTTTATCTCCTGGATACTGCCTTCTGTCCTGTTCTTTATCTCCTGGATGCTGCATTATGTCCTGTTCTTTATCTCCTGGATACTGCATTATGTCCTGTTCTTTATCTCCTGGATACTGCATTATATCCTGTTCTTTATCTCCTGGATACTGCATTATGTCCTGTTCTTTATCTCCTGGATACTGCATTATGTCTTGTTCTTTATCTCCTGGATACTGCCTTCTGTCCTGTTCTTTATCTCCTGGATGCTGCATTATGTCCTGTTCTTTATCTCCTGGATACTGCATTATGTCCTGTTCTTTATCTCCTGGATACTGCATTATGTCCTGTTCTTTATCTCCTGGATACTGCATTATGTCCATATAGTTGACATATGTTCCAATAATCCAAAATAGTTTTTTTCCACTATATTGCTTTACTCACTGGGTTTTCACACAAAGAGAAGGCATTTATGGGTACATTGGGACACAATACTGCCGTAGATGAGAAATGTCCCTTTCTTTCTTCATATCCTTACCTCATTCTCCTCTCCAGCTCTGTGGGCATTTCTGAGAATAATGTTGAAGCAGAACTGTTTCTGTATATCTATGGTACCGTAACTCTAGATTTTATTGCTATGTGTCTATGGTAACACGTTCATATTTGGCAGCTACGGTCTTTGTCTTGTCTATCTATGCCAGAGAGAACTGAAGGTCAAACTAATGCTGACTGGACTTTATTTAGGACCCGTATTTGTGAGATGTGGTCCGTGATCAACCTGGAATCCATAACACACTGCGTGTGTGTACTAGCCTGACAGGAGTTTAGTGGTGTAACTCCAGCATGCAGACAGACAGTAGTATAGTGGTGTAACTCTAGACAGTAGTATAGTGATGTAACTCCAGCATGCAGACAGACAGTAGTATAGTGGTGTAACTCTAGACAGTAGTATAGTGGGGTAACTCTAGACAGTAGTATAGTGGTGTAACTCCAGCATGCAGACAGACAGTAGTATAGTGGTGTAACTCTAGACAGTAGTATAGTGGTGTAACTCTAGACAGTAGTATAGTGTTGTAACTCCAGCATGCAGACAGACAGTAGTATAGTGGTGTAACTCTAGACAGTAGTATAGTGGTGTAACTCTAGACAGTAGTATAGTGGTGTAACTCTAGACAGTAGTATAGTGGTGTAACTCTAGACAGTAGTATAGCGGTGTAACTCTAGACAGTAGTATAGTGGTGTAACTCTAGACAGTAGTATAGTGGTGTAACTCTAGACAGTAGTATAGTGGTGTAACTCTAGACAGTAGTATAGTGGGGTAACTCCAGCATGCAGACAGACAGTAGTATAGTGGTGTAACTCTAGACAGTAGTATAGTGGTGTAACTCTAGACAGTAGTATAGTGGTGTAACTCTAGACAGTAGTATAGTGGTGTAACTCTAGACAGTAGTATAGTGGTGTAACTCTAGACAGTAGTATAGTGGTGTAACTCTAGACAGTAGTATAGTGGTGTAACTCTAGACAGTAGTATAGTGGTGTAACTCTAGACAATAGTATAGTGGGGTAACTCCAGCATGCAGACAGACAGTAGTATAGTGGTGTAACTCTAGACAGTAGTATAGTGGTGTAACTCTAGACAGTAGTATAGTGGTGTAACTCTAGACAGTAGTATAGTGGTGTAACTCTAGACAGTAGTATAGTTGGGTAACTCTAGACAGTAGTATAGTGGTGTAACTCTAGACAGTAGTATAGTGGTGTAACTCTAGACAGTAGTATAGTGGGGTAACTCCAGCATGCAGACAGACAGTAGTATAGTGGTGTAACTCTAGACAGTAGTATAGTGGGGTAACTCTAGACAGTAGTATAGTGGTGTAACTCTAGACAGTAGTATAGTGGTGTAACTCTAGACAGTAGTATAGTGGTGTAACTCTAGACAGTAGTATAGTGGTGTAACTCTAGACAGTAGTATAGTGGTGTAACTCTAGACAGTAGTATAGTTGGGTAACTCTAGACAGTAGTATAGTGGGGTAACTCCAGCATGCAGACAGACAGTAGTATAGTGGTGTAACTCTAGACAGTAGTATAGTGGTGTAACTCTAGACAGTAGTATAGTGCTGTAACTCTAGACAGTAGTATAGTGGTGTAACTCTAGACAGTAGTATAGTGGTGTAAATCTAGATAGTAGTATAGTGGGGTAACTCCAGCATGCAGACAGACAGTAGTATAGTGGTGTAACTCTAGACAGTAGTATAGTGGGGTAACTCTAGACAGTAGTATAGTGGTGTAACTCTAGACAGTAGTATAGTGGTGTAACTCTAGACAGTAGTATAGTGGGGTAACTCTAGACAGTAGTATAGTGGTGTAACTCTAGACAGTAGTATAGTGGTGTAACTCTAGACAGTAGTATAGTGGTGTAACTCTAGACAGTAGTATAGTGGTGTAACTCTAGACAGTAGTATAGTGGTGTAACTCCAGCATGCAGACAGACGGTAGTATAGTGGTGTAACTCTAGACAGTAGTATAGTGATGTAACTCCAGCATGCAGACAGACAGTAGTATAGTGGTGTAACTCTAGACAGTAGTATAGTGGTGTAACTCTAGACAGTAGTATAGTGGTGTAACTCTAGACAGTAGTATAGTGGGGTAACTCTAGACAGTAGTATAGTGGGGTAACTCTAGACAGTAGTATAGTGGTGTAACTCTAGACAGTAGTATAGTGGTGTAACTCTAGACAGTAGTATAGTGGGGTAACTCTAGACAGTAGTATAGTGGTGTAACTCCAGCATGCAGACAGACAGTAGTATAGTGGTGTAACTCTAGACAGTAGTATAGTGGTGTAACTCTAGACAGTAGTATAGTGGTGTAACTCTAGACAGTAGTATAGTGGTGTAACTCTAGACAGTAGTATAGTGGTGTAACTCTAGACAGTAGTATAGTGGTGTAACTCTAGACAGTAGTATAGTGGTGTAACTCTAGACAGTAGTATAGTGGTGTAACTCTAGACAGTAGTATAGTGGTGTAACTCTAGACAGTAGTATAGTGGTGTAACTCTAGACAGTAGTATAGTGGTGTAACTCTAGACAGTAGTATAGTGGTGTAACTCTAGACAGTAGTATAGTGGTGTAACTCTAGACAGTAGTATAGTTGGGTAACTCTAGACAGTAGTATAGTGGGGTAACTCCAGCATGCAGACAGACAGTAGTATAGTGGTGTAACTCTAGACAGTAGTATAGTGGTGTAACTCTAGACAGTAGTATAGTGCTGTAACTCTAGACAGTAGTATAGTGGTGTAACTCTAGACAGTAGTATAGTTGGGTAACTCTAGACAGTAGTATAGTGGTGTAACTCTAGACAGTAGTATAGTGGTGTAACTCTAGACAGTAGTATAGTGGGGTAACTCCAGCATGCAGACAGACAGTAGTATAGTGGTGTAACTCTAGACAGTAGTATAGTGGGGTAACTCTAGACAGTAGTATAGTGGTGTAACTCTAGACAGTAGTATAGTGGTGTAACTCTAGACAGTAGTATAGTGGTGTAACTCTAGACAGTAGTAATAGTGGTGTAACTCTAGACAGTAGTATAGTGTTGTAACTCCAGCATGCAGACAGACAGTAGTATGGTGGTGTAACTCTAGACAGTAGTATATAGTGTTGTAACTCCAGCCATGCAGACAGACAGTAGTATAGTGGTGTAACTCTAGACAGTAGTATAGTGGTGTAACTCTAGACAGTAGTATAGTGGTGTAACTCTAGACAGTAGTATAGTGGTGTAACTCTAGACAGTAGTATAGTGGTGTAACTCTAGACAGTAGTATAGTGGTGTAAATCTAGATAGTAGTATAGTGGGGTAACTCCAGCATGCAGACAGACAGTAGTATAGTGGTGTAACTCTAGACAGTAGTATAGTGGGGTAACTCTAGACAGTAGTATAGTGGTGTAACTCTAGACAGTAGTATAGTGGTGTAACTCTAGACAGTAGTATAGTGGGGTAACTCTAGACAGTAGTATAGTGGTGTAACTCTAGACAGTAGTATAGTGGTGTAACTCTAGACAGTAGTATAGTGGTGTAACTCTAGACAGTAGTATAGTGGTGTAACTCTAGACAGTAGTATAGTGGTGTAACTCCAGCATGCAGACAGACGGTAGTATAGTGGTGTAACTCTAGACAGTAGTATAGTGATGTAACTCCAGCATGCAGACAGACAGTAGTATAGTGGTGTAACTCTAGACAGTAGTATAGTGGTGTAACTCTAGACAGTAGTATAGTGGTGTAACTCTAGACAGTAGTATAGTGGGGTAACTCTAGACAGTAGTATAGTGGGGTAACTCTAGACAGTAGTATAGTGGTGTAACTCTAGACAGTAGTATAGTGGTGTAACTCTAGACAGTAGTATAGTGGGGTAACTCTAGACAGTAGTATAGTGGTGTAACTCCAGCATGCAGACAGACAGTAGTATAGTGGTGTAACTCTAGACAGTAGTATAGTGGTGTAACTCTAGACAGTAGTATAGTGGTGTAACTCTAGACAGTAGTATAGTGGTGTAACTCTAGACAGTAGTATAGTGGTGTAACTCTAGACAGTAGTATAGTGGTGTAACTCTAGACAGTAGTATAGTGGTGTAACTCTAGACAGTAGTATAGTGGTGTAACTCTAGACAGTAGTATAGTGGTGTAACTCTAGACAGTAGTATAGTGGTGTAACTCTAGACAGTAGTATAGTGGTGTAACTCTAGACAGTAGTATAGTGGTGTAACTCTAGACAGTAGTATAGTGGTGTAACTCTAGACAGTAGTATAGTTGGGTAACTCTAGACAGTAGTATAGTGGGGTAACTCCAGCATGCAGACAGACAGTAGTATAGTGGTGTAACTCTAGACAGTAGTATAGTGGTGTAACTCTAGACAGTAGTATAGTGCTGTAACTCTAGACAGTAGTATAGTGGTGTAACTCTAGACAGTAGTATAGTTGGGTAACTCTAGACAGTAGTATAGTGGTGTAACTCTAGACAGTAGTATAGTGGTGTAACTCTAGACAGTAGTATAGTGGGGTAACTCCAGCATGCAGACAGACAGTAGTATAGTGGTGTAACTCTAGACAGTAGTATAGTGGGGTAACTCTAGACAGTAGTATAGTGGTGTAACTCTAGACAGTAGTATAGTGGTGTAACTCTAGACAGTAGTATAGTGGTGTAACTCTAGACAGTAGTAATAGTGGTGTAACTCTAGACAGTAGTATAGTGTTGTAACTCCAGCATGCAGACAGACAGTAGTATGGTGGTGTAACTCTAGACAGTAGTATATAGTGTTGTAACTCCAGCCATGCAGACAGACAGTAGTATAGTGGTGTAACTCTAGACAGTAGTATAGTGGTGTAACTCTAGACAGTAGTATAGTGGTGTAACTCTAGACAGTAGTATAGTGGTGTAACTCTAGACAGTAGTATAGTGGTGTAACTCCAGCATGCAGACAGACGGTAGTATAGTGGTGTAACTCTAGACAGTAGTATAGTGATGTAACTCCAGCATGCAGACAGACAGTAGTATAGTGGTGTAACTCTAGACAGTAGTATAGTGGTGTAACTCTAGACAGTAGTATAGTGTTGTAACTCTAGACAGTAGTATAGTGGTGTAACTCTAGACAGTAGTATAGTGGGGTAACTCCAGCATGCAGACAGACAGTAGTATAGTGGTGTAACTCTAGACAGTAGTATAGTGTTGTAACTCCAGCATGCAGACAGACAGTAGTATAGTGGTGTAACTCTAGACAGTAGTATAGTGGTGTAACTCTAGACAGTAGTATAGTGGTGTAATTCTAGACAGTAGTATAGTGGTGTAACTCCAGCATGCAGACAGACAGTAGTATAGTGGTGTAACTCTAGACAGTAGTATAGTGGTGTAACTCTAGACAGTAGTATAGTGGTGTAACTCTAGACAGTAGTATAGTGGGGTAACTCTAGACAGTAGTATAGTGGGGTAACTCTAGACAGTAGTATAGTGGTGTAACTCTAGACAGTAGTATAGTGGTGTAACTCTAGACAGTAGTATAGTGGGGTAACTCTAGACAGTAGTATAGTGGTGTAACTCCAGCATGCAGACAGACAGTAGTATAGTGGTTTAACTCTAGACAGTAGTATAGTGGTGTAACTCTAGACAGTAGTATAGTGGTGTAACTCTAGACAGTAGTATAGTGGTGTAACTCTAGACAGTAGTATAGTGGTGTAACTCTAGACAGTAGTATAGTGGTGTAACTCTAGACAGTAGTATAGTGGTGTAACTCTAGACAGTAGTATAGTGGTGTAACTCTAGACAGTAGTATAGTTGGGTAACTCTAGACAGTAGTATAGTGGTGTAACTCTAGACAGTAGTAGAGTGGTGTAACTCTAGACAGTAGTATAGTGGGGTAACTCCAGCATGCAGACAGACAGTAGTATAGTGGTGTAACTCTAGACAGTAGTATAGTGGTGTAACTCTAGACAGTAGTATAGTGGTGTAACTCTAGACAGTAGTATAGTGGTGTAACTCTAGACAGTAGTATAGTGGGGTAACTACAGCATGCAGACAGACAGTAGTATAGTGGTGTAACTCTAGACAGTAGTATAGTGGTGTAACTCTAGACAGTAGTATAGTGGGGTAACTCCAGCATGCAGACAGACAGTAGTATAGTGGTGTAACTCTAGACAGTAGTATAGTGGTGTAACTCTAGACAGTAGTATAGTGGTGTAACTCTAGACAGTAGTATAGTGGTGTAACTCTAGACAGTAGTATAGTGGTGTAACTCTAGACAGTAGTATAGTGGTGTAACTCTAGACAGTAGTATAGTGGTGTAACTCTAGACAGTAGTATAGTGGTGTAACTCTAGACAGTAGTATAGTGGGGTAACTCCAGCATGCAGACAGACAGTAGTATAGTGGTGTAACTCTAGACAGTAGTATAGTGGTGTAACTCTAGACAGTAGTATAGTGGTGTAACTCTAGACAGTAGTATAGTGGTGTAACTCTAGACAGTAGTATAGTGGTGTAACTCTAGACAGTAGTATAGTTGGGTAACTCTAGACAGTAGTATAGTGGTGTAACTCTAGACAGTAGTATAGTGGGGTAACTCCAGCATGCAGACAGACAGTAGTATAGTGGTGTAACTCTAGACAGTAGTATAGTGGGGTAACTCTAGACAGTAGTATAGTGGTGTAACTCTAGACAGTAGTATAGTGGTGTAACTCTAGACAGTAGTATAGTGGTGTAACTCTAGACAGTAGTAATAGTGGTGTAACTCTAGACAGTAGTATAGTGTTGTAACTCCAGCATGCAGACAGACAGTAGTATGGTGGTGTAACTCTAGACAGTAGTATATAGTGTTGTAACTCCAGCCATGCAGACAGACAGTAGTATAGTGGTGTAACTCTAGACAGTAGTATAGTGGTGTAACTCTAGACAGTAGTATAGTGGTGTAACTCTAGACAGTAGTATAGTGGTGTAACTCTAGACAGTAGTATAGTGGTGTAACTCTAGACAGTAGTATAGTGGTGTAACTCCAGCATGCAGACAGACAGTAGTATAGTGGTGTAACTCTAGACAGTAGTATAGTGATGTAACTCCAGCATGCAGACAGACAGTAGTATAGTGGTGTAACTCTAGACAGTAGTATAGTGGTGTAACTCTAGACAGTAGTATAGTGTTGTAACTCTAGACAGTAGTATAGTGGTGTAACTCTAGACAGTAGTATAGTGGGGTAACTCCAGCATGCAGACAGACAGTAGTATAGTGGTGTAACTCTAGACAGTAGTATAGTGTTGTAACTCCAGCATGCAGACAGACAGTAGTATAGTGGTGTAACTCTAGACAGTAGTATAGTGGTGTAACTCTAGACAGTAGTATAGTGGTGTAACTCCAGCATGCAGACAGACAGTAGTATAGTGGTGTAACTCTAGACAGTAGTATAGTGGGGTAACTCTAGACAGTAGTATAGTGGGGTAACTCTAGACAGTAGTATAGTGGTGTAACTCTAGACAGTAGTATAGTGGTGTAACTCTAGACAGTAGTATAGTGGGGTAACTCTAGACAGTAGTATAGTGGTGTAACTCCAGCATGCAGACAGACAGTAGTATAGTGGTGTAACTCTAGACAGTAGTATAGTGGTGTAACTCTAGACAGTAGTATAGTGGGGTAACTCTAGACAGTAGTATAGTGGTGTAACTCTAGACAGTAGTATAGTGGTGTAACTCTAGACAGTAGTATAGTGGTGTAACTCTAGACAGTAGTATAGTGGTGTAACTCTAGACAGTAGTATAGTGGTGTAACTCCAGCATGCAGACAGACAGTAGTATAGTGGTGTAACTCTAGACAGTAGTATAGTGGTGTAACTCTAGACAGTAGTATAGTGGGGTAACTCTAGACAGTAGTATAGTGGTATAACTCTAGACAGTAGTATAGTGGTGTAACTCTAGACAGTAGTATAGTGGTGTAACTCTAGACAGTAGTATAGTGGTGTAACTCCAGCATGCAGACAGACAGTAGTATAGTGGTGTAACTCTAGACAGTAGTATAGTGGTGTAACTCTAGACAGTAGTATAGTGGGGTAACTCTAGACAGTAGTATAGTGGGGTAACTCTATACAGTAGTATAGTGGGGTAACTCTAGACAGTAGTATAGTGGTGTAACTCCAGCATGCAGACAGACAGTAGTATAGTGGTGTAACTCCAGCATGCAGACAGACAGTAGTATAGTGGTGTAACTCTAGACAGTAGTATAGTGGTGTAACTCTAGACAGTAGTATAGTGGTGTAACTCCAGCATGCAGACAGACAGTAGTATAGTGGTGTAACTCTAGACAGTAGTATAGTGGGGTAACTCTAGACAGTAGTATAGTGTTGTAACTCCAGCCATGCAGACAGACAGTAGTATAGTGGTGTAACTCTAGACAGTAGTATAGTGGTGTAACTCTAGACAGTAGTATAGTGGTGTAACTCTAGACAGTAGTATAGTGGGGTAACTCTAGACAGTAGTATAGTGTTGTAACTCCAGCATGCAGACAGACAGTAGTATAGTGGGGTAACTCTAGACAGTAGTATAGTGGTGTAACTCTAGACAGTAGTATAGTGGTGTAACTCTAGACAGTAGTATAGTGGTGTAACTCTAGACAGTAGTATAGTGGTGTAACTCCAGCATGCAGACAGACAGTAGTATAGTGGTGTAACTCTAGACAGTAGTATAGTGGTGTAACTCTAGACAGTAGTATAGTGTTGTAACTCCAGCATGCAGACAGACAGTAGTATAGTGGTGTAACTCTAGACAGTAGTATAGTGGTGTAACTCTAGACAGTACAATTATTACAATTTAGAGCTCTTTAGTCATGGACCTCACAGTGGAATGCTCCGGAACCTCTAGCTCTGTATTTCTGATTGGTCAACCGTGTGTCAACATTCAGATCAGCTCCAGCACTATCTTTTGTAATCATGAAATAGCAGGATTTGGTATGCTGGACATTAACATCTGAGACATTACATCTTTGCCGTACATGTTATGCTTATAGACAGACATATTACATGTCTTATGTACTAGTGAAACCATGTCAGTGATGTAATGTAATGTTGGTTAATATGGAAGATAGGACATCTTCATAAATTATCATTATTTATCTTAGCATACATGTAGCATGTTGATATCCACAAGTCATTTCACAACACTAAATGTTTTATTGTGTTTACCATGGGTGCAATATCACTCACTAACAGTTAAATGACTTACTAACCGTTAAATGACTCACTAAACGTTAAATTACTCACTAACCGTTAAATTACTCACTAACCGTTAAATGACTCTCTAACAGTTAAATGACTCACTAACCGTTAAATGACTCACTAACCGTTAAATGACTCACTAACAGGGATATGGGGGGATATGGGGAGGAGGAGGGATGGATGGAGTGAGGGATAAGGGGAGAAAGGAGAGGGATATGGGGAGGAGGAGGGATGGAGGGAGGGATAAGGGGAGAAAGGAGAGGGATATGGGGAGGAGGAGGGATGGATGGAGGGAGGGATAAGGGGAGAAAGGAGAGGGATATGGGGAGGAGGGATGGATGGATGGAGGGAGGGATAAGGGGAGAAAGGAGAGGGATATGGGGAGGAGGAGGGATGGAGGGAGGGATAAGGGGAGAAAGGAGAGGGATATGGGGAGGAGGGGTGGATGGAGGGAGGGATAAGGGGTAGTAGTATAGTGGTGTAACTCTAGACAGTAGTATAGTGGTGTAACTCCAGCATGCAGACAGACAGTAGTATAGTGGTGTAACTCCAGCATGCAGACAGACAGTAGTATAGTGGGGTAACTCTAGACAGTAGTATAGTGTTGTAACTCTAGACAGTAGTATAGTGGTGTAACTCTAGACAGTAGTATAGTGGTGTAACTCTAGACAGTAGTATAGTGGTGTAACTCTAGACAGTAGTATAGTGGTGTAACTCTAGACAGTAGTATAGTGGTGTAACTCTAGACAGTAGTATAGTGGTGTAACTCTAGACAGTAGTATAGTGGTGTAACTCCAGCATGCAGACAGACAGTAGTATAGTGGTGTAACTCTAGACAGTAGTATAGTGGTGTAACTCTAGACAGTAGTATAGTGTTGTAACTCCAGCATGCAGACAGACAGTAGTATAGTGGTGTAACTCTAGACAGTAGTATAGTGGTGTAACTCTAGACAGTAGTATAGTGGTTTAACTCTAGACAGTAGTATAGTGGGGTAACTCCAGCCATGCAGACAGACAGTAGTATAGTGGTGTAACTCTAGACAGTAGTATAGTGGTGTAACTCTAGACAGTAGTATAGTGGTGTAACTCTAGACAGTAGTATAGTGGTGTAACTCTAGACAGTAGTATAGTGGTGTAACTCCAGCATGCAGACACAGTAGTATAGTGGGATAACTCTAGACAGTAGTATAGTGGGGTAACTCTAGACAGTAGTATAGTGGTGTAACTCTAGACAGTAGTATAGTGGTGTAACTCTAGACAGTAGTATAGTGGTGTAACTCTAGACAGTAGTATAGTGGTGTAACTCTAGACAGTAGTATAGTGGTGTAACTCTACAGTAGTATAGTGGTGTAACTCTAGACAGTAGTATAGTGTTGTAACTCCAGCATGCAGACAGACAGTAGTATGGTGGTGTAACTCTAGACAGTAGTATATAGTGTTGTAACTCCAGCCATGCAGACAGACAGTAGTATAGTGTTGTAACTCTAGACAGTAGTTTAGTGGGGTAACTCTAGACAGTAGTATAGTGGTGTAACTCCAGCATGCAGACAGACAGTAGTATGGTGGTGTACCTCTAGACAGTAGTATATAGTGTTGTAACTCCAGCCATGCAGACAGACAGTAGTATAGTGTTGTAACTCTAGACAGTAGTATAGTGGGGTAACTCTAGACAGTAGTACAGTGGTGTAACTCTAGACAGTAGTATAGTGTTGTAACTCCAGCATGCAGACAGACAGTAGTATGGTGGTGTAACTCTAGACATTAGTATATAGTGTTGTAACTCCAGCCATGCAGACAGACAGTAGTATAGTGTTGTAACTCTAGACAGTAGTATAGTGGGGTAACTCTAGACAGTAGTATAGTGGTGTAACTCCAGCATGCAGACAGACAGTAGTATAGTGGTGTAACTCTAGACAGTAGTATAGTGGTGTAACTCTAGACAGTAGTATAGTGGTGTAACTCTAGACAGTAGTATAGTGTTGTAACTCCAGCATGCAGACAGACAGTAGTATAGTGGTGTAACTCTAGACAGTAGTATAGTGGGGTAACTCTAGACAGTAGTATAGTGGTGTAACTCCAGCATGCAGACAGACAGTAGTATAGTGGTGTAACTCTAGACAGTAGTATAGTGGTGTAACTCTAGACAGTAGTATAGTGTTGTAACTCTAGACAGTAGTATAGTGGTGTAACTCCAGCATGCAGACAGACAGTAGTATAGTGGTGTAACTCTAGACAGTAGTATTGTGGGGTAACTCTAGACAGTAGTATAGTGGTGTAACTCCAGCATGCAGACAGACAGTAGTATAGTGGTGTAACTCTAGACAGTAGTATAGTGTTGTAACTCCAGCCATGCAGACAGACGGTAGTATAGTGTTGTAACTCTAGACAGTAGTATAGTTGGGTAACTCTAGACAGTAGTATAGTGGTGTAACTCTAGACAGTAGTATAGTGTTGTAACTCTAGACAGTAGTATAGTGTTGTAACTCTAGCATGCAGACAGACAGTAGTATGGTGGTGTACCTCTAGACAGTAGTATATAGTGTTGTAACTCCAGCCATGCAGACAGACAGTAGTATAGTGTTGTAACTCTAGACAGTAGTATAGTGGGGTAACTCTAGACAGTAGTATAGTGGGGTAACTCTAGACAGTAGTATAGTGGGGTAACTCTAGACAGTAGTATAGTGGTGTAACTCCAGCATGCAGACAGACAGTAGTATAGTGGTGTAACTCTAGACAGTAGTATAGTGGTGTAACTCTAGACAGTAGTATAGTGGTGTAACTCCAGCATGCAGACAGACAGTAGTATAGTGGTGTAACTCCAGCATGCAGACAGACAGTAGTATAGTGGTGTAACTCTAGACAGTAGTATTGTGGGGTAACTCTAGACAGTAGTATAGTGGTGTAACTCCAGCATGCAGACAGACAGTAGTATAGTGGTGTAACTCTAGACAGTAGTATAGTGGTGTAACTCTAGACAGGAGTATAGTGTTGTAACTCCAGCATGCAGACAGACAGTAGTATAGTGGTGTAACTCTAGACAGTAGTATAGTGTTGTAACTCCAGCCATGCAGACAGACAGTAGTATAGTGTTGTAACTCTAGACAGTAGTATAGTTGGGTAACTCTAGACAGTAGTATAGTGGTGTAACTCTAGACAGTAGTATAGTGTTGTAACTCCAGCATGCAGACAGACAGTAGTATAGTGGTGTAACTCTAGACAGTTGTATAGTGGTGTAACTCTAGACAGTAGTATAGTGTTGTAACTCCAGCATGCAGACAGACAGTAGTATAGTGGTGTAACTCTAGACAGTAGTATAGTGGTGTAACTCTAGACAGTAGTATAGTGGTGTAACTCTAGACAGTAGTATAGTGGTGTAACTCTAGACAGTAGTATAGTGGGGTAACTCTAGACAGTAGTATAGTGTTGTAACTCCAGCATGCAGACAGACAGTAGTATAGTGGTGTAACTCCAGCATGCAGACAGACAGTAGTATAGTGGTGTAACTCTAGACAGTAGTATAGTGGTGCAACTCTAGACAGTAGTATAGTGGTGTAACTCTAGACAGTAGTATAGTGTTGTAACTCTAGACAGTAGTATAGTGTTGTAACTCTAGACAGTAGTATAGTGTTGTAACTCTAGACAGTAGTATAGTGGTGTAACTCCAGCATGCAGACAGACAGTAGTATAGTGGTGTAACTCTAGACAGTAGTATAGTGGGGTAACTCTAGACAGTAGTATAGTGGTGTAACTCCAGCATGCAGACAGACAGTAGTATAGTGGTGTAACTCTAGACAGTAGTATAGTGGTGTAACTCTAGACAGTAGTATAGTGTTGTAACTCCAGCATGCAGACAGACAGTAGTATAGTGGTGAAACTCTAGACAGTAGTATAGTGTTGTAACTCCAGCATGCAGACAGACAGTAGTATAGTGGTGTAACTCTAGTATCAGGATGTATTACAGTACAGTGTAGTATCAGGATGTATTACAGTACAGTGTAGTAGTAGGATGTATTACAGTACAGTGTAGTAGTAGGATGTATTACAGTACAGTGTAGTATCAGGATGTATTGTAGTAGGATGTATTACAGTACAGTGTAGTATCAGGATGTATTACAGTACAGTGTATTAGTAGGATGTATTACAGTACAGTGTAGTAGTAGGATGTATTACAGTACAGTGTAGTATCAGGATGTATTACAGTACAGTGTAGTAGTAGGATGTATTACAGTACAGTGTAGTATCAGGATGTATTACAGTACAGTGTAGTAGTAGGATGTATTACAGTACAGTGTAGTAGTAGGATGTATTACAGTACAGTGTAGTAGTAGGATGTATTACAGTACAGTGTAGTATCAGGATGTATTGTAGTAGGATGTATTACAGTACAGTGTAGTAGTAGGATGTATTACAGTACAGTGTAGTATCAGGATGTATTGTAGTAGGATGTATTACAGTACAGTGTAGTATCAGGATGTATTTCAGTACAGTGTAGTATCAGGATGTATTACTGTACAGTGTAATAGTAGGATGATTTACAGTACAGTGTAGTAGTAGGATGTATTACAGTACAGTGTAATAGTAGGATGTATTACAGTACAGTGTAGTAGTAGGATGTATTACAGTACAGTGTAGTAGTAGGATGTATTACAGTACAGTGTAGTATCAGGATGTATTACAGTACAGTGTAGTAGTAGGATGTATTACAGTACAGTGTAGTAGTAGGATGTATTACAGTACAGTGTAGTAGTAGGATGTATTACAGTACAGTGTAGTATCAGGATGTATTACAGTGTAGTAGTAGGATGTATTACTGTACAGTGTAGTATGAGGATGTATTACAGTACAGTGTAGTATCAGGATGTATTGTAGTAGGATGTATTACAGTACAGTGTAGTAGTAGGATGTATTACAGTACAGTGTAGTAGTAGGATGTATTACAGTACAGTGTAGTAGTAGGATGTATTACTGTACAGTGTAGTATCAGGATGTATTACAGTACAGTGTAGTATCAGGATGTATTGTAGTAGGATGTATTACAGTACAGTGTAGTAGTAGGATGTATTACAGTACAGTGTAGTAGGAGGATGTATTACAGTACAGTGTAGTATCAGGATGTATTTCAGTACAGTGTGGTATCAGGAGGTATTACTGTACAGTGTAGTATCAGGATGCATTACAGTACAGTGTAGTAGTAGGATGTATTACAGTACAGTGTAGTATCAGGATGTATTACAGTACAGTGTAGTAGTAGGATGTATTACAGTACAGTGTAGTAGTAGGATGTATTACAGTACAGTGTAGTAGTAGGATGTATTACAGTACAGTGTAGTAGTAGTAGGATGTATTATAGTACAGTGTAGTATCAGGATGTATTACAGTACAGTGTAGTATCAGGATGTATTACAGTACAGTGTAGTAGTAGGATGTATTACTGTACAGTGTAGTATCAGGATGTATTACAGTACAGTGTAGTATCAGGATGTATTGTAGTAGGATGTATTACAGTACAGTGTAGTAGTAGGATGTATTACAGTACAGTGTAGTAGTAGGATGTATTACAGTACAGTGTAGTAGTAGGATGTATTACAGTACAGTGTAGTATCAGGATGTATTTCAGTACAGTGTGGTATCAGGAGGTATTACTGTACAGTGTAGTATCAGGATGTATTACAGTACAGTGTAGTAGTAGGATGTATTACAGTACAGTGTAGTATCAGGATGTATTACAGTACAGTGTAGTAGTAGGATGTATTACAGTACAGTGTGGTATCAGGATGTATTACTGTACAGTGTAGTATCAGGATGTATTACTGTACAGTGTAGTATCAGGATGTATTGTAGTAGGATGTATTACAGTACAGTGTAGTATCAGGATGTATTACAGTACAGTGTAGTATCAGGATGTATTTCAGTACAGTGTAGTAGTAGTATGTATTACAGTACAGTGTACTATCAGGATATATTACAGTACAGTGTACTATCAGGATGTATTACAGTACAGTGTAGTAGTAGTATGTATTACAGTACAGTGTAGGATGTATTACAGTACAGTGTAGTATCAGGATGTATTACAGTACAGTGTACTATCAGGATGTATTACAATACAGTGTACTATCAGGATGTATTACAGTACAGTGTAGTAGTAGTATGTATTACAGTACAGTGTAGGATGTATTACAGTACAGTGTAGTAGTAGGATGTATTACAGTACAGTGTAGTAGTAGGATGTATTACAGTACAGTGTAGTAGTAGGATGTATTACAGTACAGTGTAGTATCAGGATGTATTACAGTACAGTGTAGTATCAGGATGTATTACAGTACAGTGTAGTAGTAGGATGTATTACTGTACAGTGTAGTATCAGGATGTATTACAGTACAGTGTAGTATCAGGATGTATTGTAGTAGGATGTATTACAGTACAGTGTAGTAGTAGGATGTATTACAGTACAGTGTAGTATCAGGATGTATTTCAGTACAGTGTGGTATCAGGAGGTATTACTGTACAGTGTAGTATCAGGATGTATTACAGTACAGTGTAGTAGTAGTATGTATTACAGTACAGTGTAGGATGTATTACAGTACAGTGTAGTAGTAGGATGCATTACAGTAGAGTGTAGTATCAGGATGTATTACAGTACAGTGTAGTAGTAGGATGTATGACAGTACAGTGTAGTATCAGGATGTATTACAGTACAGTGTAGTATCAGGATGTATTACAGTACAGTGTAGTAGTAGGATGTATTACAGTACAGTGTAGTAGTAGGATGTATTACAGTACAGTGTAGTAACAGGATGTATTACAGTACAGTGTAGTATCAGGATGCTGATTATCAGGAAGCTGATTACGCTGGACAGAGGTGTCTGGGAACCAGCTTATTTGATGCTATCTGGTCAGAGGGATCAGAGTAGTGGTGACATGCATTGGAATTCAAACACTTGTTTCAAGGTAATGATCATTGTATTTTTCTACCCTCTCTCTTTCCCAGTCACTAAGTGTGATGGCCCCAGGAAGTTCATGTGCAAGAATGGACAGTGTATCAACAGCAGCAAGGTGTGTGATGCCGTCAAAGACTGCAAGGACTGGTCAGATGAACCTATGAAGGAGTGTGGTGAGCTACACACATACACACACACACACACACACACACTCACACACACATGCATAAACAAACTCATACACACACACTGTACACTAATAAATGTACACACACACACACACACTTATTAGCATCCAATTAACATGCAGATGGCCACTGTGCTATTAATCAGAGCGTAATTTCATCAAGGGAGAGTACATCAGGACAACTCTCAGCTCTCTCTCTCTTCCCTCGAGTGTTCATGGCTAGGAAACGTGTTCTGACTACACTACCCATAAGGCACCATATAGATTAGCTCCCTACCATAGAGAATTACAATTTAGAGCTCTTTAGTCATGGACCTCACAGTGGAATGCTCCGGAACCTCTAGCTCTGTATTTCTGATTGGTCAACCGTGTGTCAACATTCAGATCAGCTCCAGCACTATCTTTTGTAATCATGAAATAGCAGGATTTGGTATGCTGGACATTAACATCTGAGACATTACATCTTTGCCGTACATGTTATGCTTATAGACAGACATATTACATGTCTTATGTACTAGTGAAACCATGTGAGTGATGTAATGTAATGTTGGTTAATATGGAAGATAGGACATCTTCATAAATGATCATTATTTATCTTAGCATACATGTAGCATGTTGATATCCACAAGTCATTTCACAACACTAAATGTTTTATTGTGTTTACCATGGGTGCAATATCACTCACTAACAGTTAAATGACTCACTAACCGTTAAATGACTCACTAACAGTTAAATGACTCACTAACAGTTAAATGACTCACTAACCGTTAAATTACTCACTAACCGTTAAATGACTCTCTAACCGTTAAATGACTCACTAACAGGGATATGGGGGGATATGGGGAGGAGGAGGGATGGATGGATAGAGGGAGGGATAAGGGGAGAAAGGAGAGGGATATGGGGAGGAGGGATGGATGGATGGAGGGAGGGATAAGGGGAGAAAGGAGAGGGATATGGGGAGGAGGGATGGATGGATGGATGGATGGAGGGAGGGAGGGATAAGGGGAGAAAGGAGAGGGATATGGGGAGGAGGAGGGATGGATGGAGGGAGGGATAAGGGGAGAAAGGAGAGGGATATGGGGAGGAGGAGGGATGGATGGAGGGAGGGATAAGGGGAGAAAGGAGAGGGATATGGGGAGGAGGAGGGATGGATGGAGGGAGGGATAAGGGGAGAAAGGAGAGGGATATGGGGAGGAGGGATGGATGGATGGATGGAGGGAGGGATAAGGGGAGAAAGGAGAGGGATATGGGGAGGAGGAGGGATGGATAGAGGGAGGGATAAGGGGAGAAAGGAGAGGGATATGGGGAGGAGGAGGGATGGATGGAGGGAGGGATAAGGGGAGAAAGGAGAGGGATATGGGGAGGAGGAGGGATAGATGGATGGAGGGAGGGATAAGGGGAGAAAGGAGAGGGATATGGGGAGGAGGAGGGATGGATGGAGGGAGGGATAAGGGGAGAAAGGAGAGGGATATGGGGAGGAGGGATGGATGGATGGATGGAGGGATAAGGGTAGAAAGGAGAGGGATATGGGGAGGAGGAGGGATGGAGGGAGGGATAAGGGGAAAAAGGAGAGGGATATGGGGAGGAGGGATGGATGGATGGAGGGACAAGGGAAGGAGAACTGCTCCTCTGAGGAAATCAGATTAGACAGGGGGACCTGATGAATAGCTGCCCCCTCTTGAGTCCCAGTGCATTCTGGACTGGTTCCAGGTGTCTGATAGCTACATATTCCCCTAGAGTCTCCCCAGGTACACACACACCAATATATTGGTTGTTTTATTGATGTTTAACTCCCTTCCCTCCCTCTATTCCTCCTTTCATCCCTCTCTCTCTATCTCTCCCCCCCTCTCTCTCTCTCCCTACCTCTCTCTCTAGGTGTGAATGAGTGCGCAGACAAAAATGGAGGCTGCTCTCACATCTGCAGAGACAGGAGGATTGGCTATGCGTGTGACTGTCCCTCTGGATACCAACTAATGGACAAGAAGACCTGTGAAGGTAGAGTACCAAACAACCTGTCCCTCTCATACAAGACCTGTGAATTGTTAGTTAGATTACTTGTTGGTTATCACTGCATTGTCGGAACTAGAAGCACAAGCATTTCGCTACACTCGCATTAACATCTGCTAACCATGTGTATGTGACAAATAAAATTTGATTTGATTTTGATTTTCAAGACCTGTGAAGGTAGAGTACCAAACAACCTGTCCCTCTCATACAAGACCTGTGAAGGTAGAGTACCAGACAACCTGTCCCTCTCAGACAAGACCTGTGAAGGTAGAGTACCAGACAACATGTCCCTCTCAGACAAGACCTGTGAAGGTAGAGTACCAGACAACATGTCCCTCTCAGACAAGACCTGTGAAGGTAGAGTACCAGACAACATGTCCCTCTCAGACAAGACCTGTGAAGGTAGAGTACCAGACAACATGTCCCTCTCAGACAAGACCTGTGAAGGTAGAGTACCAGACAACCTGTCCCTCTCAGACAAGACCTGTGAAGGTAGAGTACCAAACAACCTGTCCCTCTCATACAAGACCTGTGAAGGTAGAGTACCAGACAACATGTCCCTCTCAGACAAGACCTGTGAAGGTAGAGTACCAGACAACATGTCCCTCTCAGACAAGACCTGTGAAGGTAGAGTACCAGACAACATGTCCCTCTCAGACAAGACCTGTGAAGGTAGAGTACCAGACAACATGTCCCTCTCAGACAAGACCTGTGAAGGTAGAGTACCAGACAACATGTCCCTCTCAGACAAGACCTGTGAAGGTAGAGTACCAGACAACATGTCCCTCTCAGACAAGACCTGTGAAGGTAGAGTACCAGACAACATGTCCCTCTCAGACAAGACCTGTGAAGGTAGAGTACCAGACAACATGTCCCTCTCAGACAAGACCTGTGAAGGTAGAGTACCAGACAACATGTCCCTCTCAGACAAGACCTGTGAAGGTAGAGTACCAGACAACATGTCCCTCTCAGACAAGACCTGTGAAGGTAGAGTACCAGACAACATGTCCCTCTCAGACAAGACCTGTGAAGGTAGAGTACCAGACAACATGTCCCTCTCAGACAAGACCTGTGAAGGTAGAGTACCAGACAACATGTCCCTCTCAGACAAGACCTGTGAAGGTAGAGTACCAGACAACATGTCCCTCTCAGACAAGACCTGTGAAGGTAGAGTACCAGACAACATGTCCCTCTCAGACAAGACCTGTGAAGGTAGAGTACCAGACAACATGTCCCTCTCAGACAAGACCTGTGAAGGTAGAGTACCAGACAACATGTCCCTCTCAGACAAGACCTGTGAAGGTAGAGTACCAGACAACATGTCCCTCTCAGACAATACCTTTAAAAAAAAAAAAAATTACCTTTATTTTACTAGGCAAGTCAGTTAAGAACACATTCTTATTTTCAATGACGGCCTAGGAACAGTGGGTTAACTGCCTGTTCAAGGGCAAAACGACAGATTTGTACCTTGTCAGCTCGGGGATTTGAACTTGCAACCTTTCGGTTAGTAGTTCAACTCTCTAACCACTAGGCTACCCTGCCGCCCAGGTTGTCTGGTAGAGTGCCAGACAACCTGCCCCTCTCAGACAAGATCTGTGAAGGTACAAGGCCAGACAACCTGTCCCTCTCAGACAAGACCTGTGAAGGTACAAGGCCAGACAACCTGCCCCTCTCGGACAAGATCTGTGAAGGTACAGGGCCAGACAACCTGCCCCTCTCAGACAAGATCTGTGAAGGTACAGGGCCAGACAACCTGTCCCTCTCAGACAAGACCTGTGACGGTACAGGACCCAATCTAAAACCTTACTTCAACACAACAAAATGGCTCTCATTCCCATTCAGGGTTTCCGTTTGCCAGTAATAGCCAGCTTTTGGCCGATATTTTTTTTGTTGAAAAGCCTGATGAATAAAATTGGCACCGGCCAAATGTCCAGGAGAAGAAACAAACCCATGGTGAAAAAATACATTACAGCCTCTTCATTGATGACAATACCAGTCTATGGAAATACATTACAGCCTCTTCATTGATGACAATACCAGTCTATGGAAATACATTACAGCCTCTTCATTGATGACAATACCAGTCTATGGAAATACATTACAGCCTCTTCATTGATGACAATACCAGTCTATGGAAATACATTACAGCCTCTTCATTGATGACAATACCAGTCTATGGAAATACATTACAGCCTCTTCATTGATGACAATACCAGTCTATGGAAATACATTTTAGCCTCTTCATTGATGACAATACCAGTCTATGGAAATACATTTTAGCCTCTTCATTGATGACAATACCAGTCTATGGAAATACATTTTAGCCTCTTCATTGATGACAATACCAGTCTATGGAAATACATTTTAGCCTCTTCATTGATGACAATACCAGTCTATGGAAATACATTTTAGCCTCTTCATTGATGACAATACCAGTCTATGGAAATACATTACAGCCTCTTCATTGATGACAATACCAGTCTATGGAAATACATTTTAGCCTCTTCATTGATGACAATACCAGTCTATGGAAATACATTACAGCCTCTTCATTGATGACAATACCAGTCAAATCAAATCAAATCAAATGTATTTATATAGCCCTTCGTACATCAGCTGATATCTCAGTGCTGTACAGAAACCCAGCCTAAAACCCCAAACAGCAAACAATGCAGGTGTAAAAGCACGGTGGCTAGGAAAAACTCCCTAGAAAGGCCAAAACCTAGGAAGAAACCTAGAGAGGAACCAGGCTATGTGGGGTGGCCAGTCCTCTTCTGGCTGTGCCGGGTAGAGATTATAACAGAACATGACCAAGATGTTCAAATGTTCATAAATGACCAGCATGGTCGAATAATAATAAGGCAGAACAGTTGAAACTGGAGCAGCAGCACAGTCAGGTGGACTGGGGACAGCAAGGAGTCATCATGTCAGGTAGTCCTGGGGCACGGTCCTAGGGCTCAGGTCCTCCGAGAGAGAGAAAGAAAGAGAGAATTAGAGAGAGCATATGTGGGGTGGCCAGTCCTCTTCTGGCTGTGCCGGGTGGAGATTATAACAGAACGTGGCCAAGATGTTCAAATGTTCATAAATGACCAGCATGGTTGAATAATAGTAAGGCAGAACAGTTGAAACTGGAGCAGCAGCATGGCCAGGTGGACTGGGGACAGCAAGGAGTCATCATGTCAGGTAGTCCTGGGACATGGTCCTAGGGCCCAGGCCAGTTGAAACTGGAGCAGCAGCATGGCCAGGTGGACTGGGGACAGCAAGGAGTCATCATGTCAGGTAGTCCTGGGGCATGGTCCTAGGGCTCAGGTCCTCCGAGAGAGAGAAAGAAAGAGAGAAGGAGAGAATTCGAGAACGCACACTTAGATTCACACAGGACACCGAATAGGACAGGAGAAGTACTCCAGATATAACAAACTGACCCTAGCCCCCCGACACATAAACTACTGCAGCATAAATACTGGAGGCTGAGACAGGAGGGGTCAGGAGACACTGTGGCCCCATCCGAGGACCCCCCCGGACAGGGCCAAACAGGAAGGATATAACCCCACCCACTTTGCCAAAGCACAGCCCCCACACCACTAGAGGGATATCTTCAACCACCAACTTACCATCCTGAGACAAGGCCGAGTATAGCCCACAAAGATCTCCGCCACGGCACAACCCAAGGGGGGGGGCGCCAACCCAGACAGGCTGACCACAACAGTGAATCAACGCACCCCCCCCCAGGGACGGCATGAGAGAGCCCCAGTAAGCCAGTGACTCAGCCCCCGTAACATGGTAGAGGCAGAGAATCCCAGTGGAAAGAGGGGAACCGGCCAGGCAGAGACAGCAAGGGCGGTTCGTTGCTCCAGAGCCTTTCCGTTCACCTTCCCACTCCTGGGCCAGACTACACTCAATCATATGACCCACTGAAGAGATGAGTCTTCAGTAAAGACTTAAAGGTTGAGACCGAGTTTGCGTCTCTGACATGGGTAGGCAGACCGTTCCATAAAAATGGAGCTCTATAGGAGAAAGCCCTGCCTCCAGCTGTTTACTTAGAAATTCTAGGGACAATTAGGAGGCCTGCGTCTTGTGACCGTAGCGTACGTGTAGGTATGTACGGCAGGACCAAATCAGAGAGATAGGTAGGAGCAAGCCCATGTAATGCTTTGTAGGTTAGCAGTAAAACCTTGAAATCAGCCCTTGCTTTGACAGGAAGCCAGTGTAGAGAGGCTAGCACTGGAGTAATATGATCAAATTTTTTTGGTTCTAGTCAGGATTCTAACAGCCGTATTTAGCACTAACTGAAGTTTATTTAGTGCTTTATCCGGGTAGCCGGAAAATAGAGCATTGCAGTAGTCTAACCTAGAAGTGACAAAAGCATGGATACATTTTTCTGCATCATTTTTGGACAGAAAGTTTCTGATTTTTGCAATGTTACGTAGATGGAAAAAAGCTGTCCTCGAAATGGTCTTGATATGTTCTTCAAAAGAGAGATCAGGGTCCAGAGTAACGCCGAGGTCCTTCACAGTTTTATTTGAGACGACTGTACAACCATTAAGATTAATTGTCAGATTCAACAGAAGATCTCTTTGTTTCTTGGGACCTAGAACAAGCATCTCTGTTTTGTCCGAGTTTAATAGTAGAAAGTTTGCAGCCATCCACTTCCTTATGTCTGAAACACATGCTTCTAGCGAGGGCAATTTTGGGGCTTCACCATGTTTCATTGAAATGTACAGCTGTGTGTCATCCGCATAGTAGTGAAAGTTAACATTATGTTTTCGAATGACATCCCCAAAGAGGTTAAATATATAGTGAAAGCAATAGTGGTCCTAAAACAGAACCTTGAGGAACACCAAAATTTACAGTTGATTTGTCAGAGGACAAACCATTCACAGAGACAAACTGATATCTTTCCGACAGATAAGATCTAAACCAGGCCAGAACATGTCCGTGTAGACCAATTTGGGTTTCCAATCTCTCCAAAAGAATGTGGTGATCGATGGTATCAAAAGCAGCACTAAGGTCTAGGAGCACGAGGACAGATGCAGAGCCTCGGTCCGATGCCATTAAAATGTAATTTACCACCTTCACAAGTGCCGTCTCAGTGCTATGATGGGGTCTAAAACCAGACTGAAGCATTTCGTATACATTGTTTGTCTTCAGGAAGGCAGTGAGTTGCTGCGCAACAGCCTTCTCTAAAATTTTTGAGAGGAATGGAAGATTCGATATAGGCCGATAGTTTTTTATATTTTCTGGGTCAAGGTTTGGCTTTTTCAAGAGAGGCTTTATTACTGCCACTTTTAGTGAGTTTGGTACACATCCAGTGGATAGAGAGCCGTTTATTATGTTCAACATAGGAGGGCCAAGCACAGGAAGCAGCTCTTTCAGTAGTTTAGTTGGAATAGGGTCCAGTATGCAGCTTGAAGGTTTAGAGGCCATGATTATTTTCATCATTGTGTCAAGAGATATAGTACTAAAAGACTTGAGCGTCTCTCTTGATCCTAGGTCCTGGCAGACTTGTGCAGACTCAGGACAACTGAGGTTTGGAGGAATACGCAGGTTTAAAGAGGAGTCCGTAATTTGCTTTCTAATAATCATAATCTTTTCCTCAAAGAAGTTCATGAATTTATCACTGCTAAAGTGAAAGTCATCCTCTCTTGGGGAATGCTGCTTTTTAGTTAGCTTTGCGACAGTATCTAAAAGGAATTCCGGATTGTTCTTATTTTCCTCAATTAAGTTAGAAAAATAGGATGATCGAGCAGCAGTAAGGGCTCTTCGGTACTGCACGGTACCGTCCTTCCAAGCTAGTCGGAAGACTTCCAGTTTGGTGTGGCGCCATTTCCGTTCCAATTTTCTGGAAGCTTGCTTCAGAGCTCGGGTATTTTCTGTGTACCAGGGAGCTAGTTTCTTATGAGACATTCTTTTAGTTTTTAGGGGTGCAACTGCATCTAGGGTATTGCGCAAGGTTAAATTGAGATCCTCAGTTAGGTGGTTAACGGATTTTTGTCCTCTGGCGTCCTTGGGTAGGCAGAGGGAGTCTGGAAGGGCATCAAGGAATCTTTGTGTTGTCTGTGAATTTATAGCACGACTTTTGATGTTCCTTGGTTGGGGTCTGAGTAGATTATTTGTTGCAATTGCAAACGTAATAAAATGGTGGTCCGATAGTCCAGGATTATGAGGAAAAACATTAAGATCCACAACATTTATTCCATGGGACAAAACTAGGTCCAGAGTATGACTGTGACAGTGAGTAGGTCAAAACCCACTGAGTCGATGATGGCTCCGAAAGCCTTTTGGAGTGGGTCTGTGGACTTTTCCATGTGAATATTAAAGTCACCAAAGATTAGAATATTATCTGCAATGACTACAATGTCCGATAGGAATTCAGGGAACTCAGTGAGAAACGCTGTATATGGCCCAGGAGGCCTGTAAACAGTAGCTATAAAAAGTGATTGAGTAGGCTGCATAGATTTCATGACTAGAAGCTCAAAAGACGAAAACGTCATTTTTTTTTTTGTAAATTGAAATTTGCTATCGTAAATGTTAGCAACACCTCCGCCTTTGCGGGATGCACGGGGGATATGGTCACTAGTGTAGCCAGGAGGTGAGGCCTCATTTAACACAGTAAATTCATCAGGCTTAAGCCATGTTTCAGTCAGGCCAATCACATCAAGATTATGATCAGTGATTAGTTCATTGACTATAATTGCCTTTGAAGTAAGGGATCTAACATTAAGTAGCCCTATTTTGAGATGTGAGGTATCATGATCTCTTTCAGTAATGACAGGAATGGTGGTGGTCTTTATCCTAGTGAGATTGCTAAGGCGAACACCGCCATGTTTAGTTTTGCCCAACCTAGGTCGAGGCACAGACACGGTCTCAATGGTGATAGCTGAGCTGACTACACTGACTATGCTAGTGGCAGACTCCACTATGCTGGCAGGCTGGCTAATAGCCTGCTGCCTGGCCTGCACCCTATTTCATTGTGGAGCTAGAGGAGTTAGAGCCCTGTCTATGTTGGTAGATAAGATGAGAGCACCCCTCCAGCTAGGATGGAGTCCGTCACTCCTCAGCAGGTCAGGCTTGGTCCTGTTTGTGGGTGAGTCCCAGAAAGAGGGCCAATTATCTACAAATTCTATCTTTTGGGAGGGGCAGAAAACAGTTTTCAACCAGCGATTGAGTTGTGAGACTGCTGTAGAGCTCATCACTCCCCCTAACTGGGAGGGGGCCAGAGACAATTACTCGATGCCGACACATCTTTCTAGCTGATATGCACGCAGAAGCTATGTTGCGCTTGGTGATCTCTGACTGTTTCATCCTAACATCGTTGGTGCCGACGTGGATAACAATATCTCTATACTCTCTACACTCGCCAGTTTTAGCTTTAGCCAGCACCATCTTCAGATTAGCCTTAACGTCGGTAGCCCTGCCCCCTGGTAAACAGTGTATGATCGCTGGATGATTCGTTTTAAGTCTAATACTGCGGGTAATGGAGTCGCCAATGACTAGAGTTTTCAATTTGTCAGAGCTAATGGTGGAAAGCTTCGGCATCTCAGACCCCGTAACGGGAGGAGTAGAGACCAGAGAAGACTCGGCCTCTGACACCGACCCGCTGCTTAATGGGGAAAACCGGTTGAAAGTTTCTGTCGGCTGAATGAGCGACACCGGTTGAGCGTTCCTACAGCATTTCCTTCCAGAAACCGTGAGAAAATTGTCCGGCTGCGGGGACTGTGCCAGGGGATTTATACTACTATCTGTACTTACTGGTGGCACAGACGCTGTTTCATCCTTTCCTACACTGAAATTACCCTTGCCTAACGATTGCGTCTGAAGCTGGGCTTGCAGTACAGCTATCCTCGCCGTAAGGCGAGCACAGCGGCTGCAATTAGAAGGCATCATGTTAATGTTACTACTTAGCTTCGGCTGTTGGAGGTCCTGACGAATCGTGTCCAGATAAAGCGTCCGGAGTGAAAAAGTTGAGGAAAAAATAAATAAATATATGAACGGTAATTAAAAAGTGAAAACCGTAAAGTTGTCAGGTAGCAAAATAGGTTGGCAACAAAACGCACAGCAACTCGAAAACAAGCCTGCAAGTTGTGACCGCAAATGACGTCCCCAGTCTATGGAAATACATTTTAGCCTCTTCATTGATGACAATACCAGTCTATGGAAATACATTACAGCCTCTTCATTGATGACAATACCAGTCTATGGAAATACATTTTAGCCTCTTCATTGATGACAATACCAGTCTATGGAAATACATTTTAGCCTCTTCATTGATGACAATACCAGTCTATGGAAATACATTTTAGCCTCTTCATTGATGACAATACCAGTCTATGGAAATACATTACAGCCTCTTCATTGATGACAATACCAGTCTATGGAAATACATTTTAGCCTCTTCATTGATGACAATACCAGTCTATGGAAATACATTTTAGCCTCTTCATTGATGACAATACCAGTCTATGGAAATACATTACAGCCTCTTCATTGATGACAATACCAGTCTATGGAAATACATTACAGCCTCTTCATTGATGACAATACCAGTCTATGGAAATACATTTTAGCCTCTTCATTGATGACAATACCAGTCTATGGAAATACATTACAGCCTCTTCATTGATGACAATACCAGTCTATGGAAATACATTACAGCCTCTTCATTGATGACAATACCAGTCTATGGAAATACATTTTAGCCTCTTCATTGATGACAATACCAGTCTATGGAAATACATTTTAGCCTCTTCATTGATGACAATATCAGTCTATGGAAATACATTACAGCCTCTTCATTGATGACAATACCAGTCTATGGAAATATATTTGACTGGTCATGCTTATCGGTCCTTAGGTTCATTTGCGTAATTTAATGGAATTGGATTGGCGCGTGTGTACAGTATATTGGTAATATCACATGCATGCAGAGCCTTTGAGTGGAAAATCTGTCCGCCAACGCGAGAGCTGCTCAAACAGCAAATGCAAAGGCAACGGAAAGCAGGCTTCATCAGCACGTCACACACCAATTTGCAATGAGCTAGAAGCAGTATGCATTTTGAAAATATATACTTCATTGTTTGAAACCTGAGGCATGTCTTACCTTGCTTCAAAGCAGCTTATAGCCAAAATCAGTCCATATCCGTGGAGGCAATTATTTTCTATAAACTTTCTTTTGTCGTCCTGTAGCCAAAGGCACAATCCTAGTCATATTAGCAACCCATGTTAGTAGTTAGATCTCCCTTATTTCAAAATGTATAATTGATATTTTAATCTCTGTCACATGAAACCACTTGATTGTGCAGTGCACTTTTGTCAACACAGTTTTCCCGCTAATTGCGTTATGGAAGGAACATTCTTGCCTACTGCCTTGTGTACATTGTTCGCTTATAATGTATATAATAATAGTTTATCAACATTTTAAGCTAAACTGTCTTATCTGTTGCATCTTAACGTGTGTTATTCATCCTAGGCCTACTGGTTGTTTGAATTTGGAATCTATCATCCACAAACTGTCCCAGACTGTTTAGAATTGGCATTTTTTTTCTCGCCAAGCTGACCAATAGAATAGGTCAACTGTTCTGCTATGGGGGATAGTAGATTGACATTCTGTAGGCTACTGATTTTACTGTTCATTACTCGTCTTGTTGGCTGAGGAAAAGTACATGTGGATAGTTATTATAACATCTTCAAAGTGTGCATCAGAATTAGGTAAGAAGGAACACACATCATTTCATCCTCGACTTGCATGTTATGTTAATATGAATTACCATAATCTACATGTGATTTGTGTCATCCTGAGCAGCGTGGGTAGACACCCTGATCAGGTTACACACCCAATGCATATGGGTCTGGTGCATTAAAATGCTGCCGGTCAAATGTCCGGACGGAACACATCCTAATGGAAACCCCATTCCATTCAGCCATTACAACAGGACCAATGACTCTCAATCTCTTCCACATTCCCTTCACTTCTTGTACTCTCTCTTTCCAAACAGTACTTAGAGATATCTCTACGTAATACCCCTTGTTCTCCTGTCTGTGTGGACACAGAGTGGGTCCTGTGTTATTGATGGATTTGTGACTTCTCTCCCCAGACATAGATGAGTGTGAAAAGCCTGACTCCTGCAGCCAGATCTGCATCAACTACAAAGGAGACTACAAGTGTGAATGTTATCAGGGCTATGAGATGGACCCCAGCACCAAGACCTGCAAGGCCGTGGGTAAGAGAGGCAACCTGTTATGTCCCTGGCAACCACAGAACAACCACACACACACACACACACCGTAACCCAGCAACACCACAGTCTATTCTCAGGCCGTCCGATATGAACGGTGGTTGTTTGTATGCAGGACTAGCACGGCAGAGCCATCTGAGGTCTGTAATGCAAATATTTGCCTTCTGCTTCTCAGGGAGGTAATGAAAAGAAAGACATGTCCACCTTGTCTGGCAGGGTGCTGTTGGACACGGTCAGGTATTGTCCTTCACCGTGACCCACGGTAAACACTCCAGCCTGGGCATACATAGAAATAAGGTCACTGGTCTTAACTTGGGGGCCTGGGACATATCTTTGACTGTGTTGAGAAAGACAGTGTTTTTGGTTAGCATCATCATTTCTTAGGTTAGATCATTACAGGGCAAACTGACGTGATAATGAGGATGCTTAAAGGAAGTGGCTTAAAGGAACTGGCTTAAAGGAAGTGGTTAAAGGAAGTGGCTTAAAGGAACTGGCTTAAAGGAAGTGGTTAAAGGAAGTGGCTTAAAGGAACTGGCTTAAAGGAACTGGCTTAAAGGAAGGGGTTAAAGGAACTGGCTTAAAGGAAGTGGTTAAAGGAAGTGGTTAAAGGAACTGGCTTAAAGGAAGTGGTTAAAGGAACTGGCTTAAAGAAACTGGCTTAAAGGAACTGGCTTAAAGGAAGTGGCTAAAGGAAGTGGTTAAAGGAAGTGGCTTAAAGGAACTGGCTTAAAGGAAGTGGCTTAAAGGAAGTGGTTAAAGGAAGTGGTTAAAGGAACTGGCTTAAAGGAGCTGGCTTAAAGGAACTGGCTTAAAGGAAGTGGTTAAAGGAAGTGGTTAAAGGAACTGGCTTAAAGGAACTGGCTTAAAGGAAGTGGTTAAAGGAACTGGTTAAAGGAACTGGCTTAAAGGAAGTGGTTAAAGGAACTGGCTTAAAGGAACTGGCTTAAAGGAACTGGTTAAAGGAACTGGCTTAAAGGAACTGGTTAAAGGAACTGGCTTAAAGGAAGTGGCTTAAAGGAACTGGCTTAAAGGAACTGGTTAAAGGAACTGGCTTAAAGGACGTGGTTAAAGGAACTGGCTTAAAGGAAGTGGTTAAAGGAACTGGCTTAAAGGAACTGGCTTAAAGGAAGTGGTTAAAGGAACTGGCTTAAAGGAACTGGCTTAAAGGAACTGGTTAAAGGAACTGGCTTAAAGGAACTGGCTTAAAGGAAGTGGTTAAAGGAACTGGCTTAAAGGAAGTGGTTAAAGGAACTGGCTTAAAGGAACTGGCTTAGAGGAACTGGCTTAAATGAACTGGCTTAAAGGAACTGGCTTAAAGGAACTGGCTTAAAGGAAGTGGTTAAAGGAACTGGCTTAAAGGAACTGGTTAAAGGAACTGGCTTAAAGGAACTGGCTTAAAGGAACTGGTTTAAAGGAAGTGGCTTAAAGGAACTGGCTTAAAGGAACTGGTTAAAGTAACTGGCTTAAAGGAAGTGGTTAAAGGAAGTGGTTAAAGGAACTGGCTTAAAGGAACTGGCTTAAAGGAACTGGCTTAAAGGAACTGCTTAAAGGAACTGGCTTAAAGGAACTGGCTTAAAGGAACTGGCTTAAAGGAACTGGCTTAAAGGAACTGGTTAAAGGAACTGGCTTAAAGGAACTGGCTTAAAGGAAGTGGTTAAAGGAACTGGCTTAAAGGAACTGGCTTAAAGGAAGTGGTTAAAGGAACTGGCTTAAAGGAAGTGGTTAAAGGAACTGGCTTAAAGGAACTGGCTTAAAGGAAGTGGTTAAAGGAACTGGCTTAAAGGAACTGGCTTAAAGGAAGTGGTTAAAGGAAGTGGCTTAAAGGAAGTGGCTTAAAGGAACTGGCTTAAAGGAAGTGGCTTAAAGGAACTGGTTAAAGGAACTGGCTTAAAGGAACTGGCTTAAAGGAACTGGCTTAAAGGAAGTGGCTTAAAGGAAGTGGCTTAAAGGAACTGGCTTAGAGGAACTGGCTTAAAGGAACTGGCTTAAAGAAACTGGTTAAAGGAACTGGTTAAAGGAACTGGCTTAAAGGAACTGGCTTAAAGGAACTGGCTTAAAGGAACTGCTTAAAGGAACTGGCTTAAAGGAACTGGCTTAAAGGAACTGGCTTAAAGGAACTGGCTTAAAGGAAGTGGCTTAAAGGAAGTGGCTTAAAGGAAGTGGCTTAAAGGAACTGGCTTAGAGGAACTGGCTTAAAGGAACTGGCTTAAAGAAACTGGTTAAAGGAACTGGTTAAAGGAACTGGCTTAAAGGAACTGGCTTAAAGGAACTGGCTTAAAGGAACTGCTTAAAGGAACTTGCTTAAAGGAACTGGCTTAAAGGAACTGGTTAAAGGAAGTGGCTTAAAGGAAGTGGCTCGGCTTTGCTCTAAGTGGCGTGAAAAACGGCATTGATTACTTCCCGTCTGAGAAGGCACATCTTTGTTACTGTTAGAGAGAGCATACACACTGTCAGGAAGCTGGGCCTTTATTATTAGAGCGGAAGGGAAGGTGTGTGTGTGTGTGTGTGTGGGCGTGTGTTCGTGCTTGCTTGTGTTTGTGTTATTAGAATAGCTCCTTGGTTATTGAAGTGAAGTGATGGAGCGCTGCGTTCTGTTGGGTGCGTCAGTCCGTATTGTTGATTGCAGCACAGAAAGACAGAGACGTATCATTCTTATTTCTGCAGTGGTTTATTTACTCTGAAGCTTGAAGAAGGGGGAGATGCAGAGGCGCCTGCTATGTGATGCTGAGGTGATGTGGATTTAATAAACTTCCACACACACTCACATACACTCACAGACACTCACAGCCATACACATCAACAGACACACAACCTCATACATTCACAACGATGCACACACACACCGATTTACAGACAACACAAACACACTCACATTCCACTGCGGTAGATTTGTTGGGTTCACTCTCCTGCTCTACAACAGGGGCTGACAGCTGAAGCGATGATGTCGTTAAGCAGATCACACTGAGCTGGAAAGCGAAGGCTTTAATTGTGATGTTCAGGGAATGCAATACCATTATTACCCTTCATCCAATCACACAGAGATTAGAGGGCTACTTTTTACTGCTCACTGACCATGTCTGAATATTGTCTTAACCTGGAAAGCCCTTGGAGGCAGGATGGAGAAAGCCCTTTGAGGCAAGATGGAGAAAGCCCTTTGAGGCAGGATGGAGAAAGCCCTTGGAGGCAGGATGGAGAAAGCCCTTTGAGGCAGGATGGAGAAAGCCCTTAGAGGCAGGTTGGAGATCGCCCTTTGAGGCAGGTTGGAGAAAGCCCTTTGAGGCAGGATGGAGAAAGCCCTTTGAGGCAGGATGGAGAAAGCCCTTAGAGGCAGGTTGGAGATCGCCCTTTGAGGCAGGATGGAGAAAGCCCTTTGAGGCAGGATGGAGAAAGCCCTTGGAGGCAGGATGGAGAAAGCCCTTTGAGGCAGGATGGAGAAAGCCCTTGGAGGCAGGATGGAGAAAGCCCTTAGAGGCAGGATGGAGGAAGCCCTTGGAGGCAGGATGGAGAAAGCCCTTAGAGGCAGGTTGGAGAAAGCCCTTGGAGGCAGGATGGAGAAAGCCCTTGGAGGCAGGATGGAGAAAGCCCTTAGAGGCAGGTTGGAGAAAGCCCTTAGAGGCAGGATGGAGAAAGCCCTTGGAGGCAGGATGGAGAAAGCCCTTAGAGGCAGGTTGGAGAAAGCCCTTGGAGGCAGGATGGAGAAAGCCCTTGGAGGCAGGATGGAGAAAGCCCTTGGAGGCAGGATGGAGAAAGCCCTTAGAGGCAGGTTGGAGAAAGCCCTTGGAGGCAGGATGGAGAAAGCCCTTAGAGGCAGGATGGAGAAAGCCCTTGGAGGCAGGATGGAGAAAGCCCTTAGAGGCAGGATGGAGAAAGCCCTTAGAGGCAGGTTGGAGAAAGCCCTTGGAGGCAGGATGGAGAAAGCCCTTTGAGGCAGGATGGAGAAAGCCCTTGGAGGCAGGATGGAGAAAGCGTTAGAATAATACTAATTTGACATACTTACTGAAGAGTTTTAGTAGTTTTAATTGTAGCTACAGTGCCGCGCATAATAATTTAGACAGCAGTCTCCCAGGTGCCTTTGTAGTTAATGTGAACAGTGTGGAAGCTGATTAAAAGCACAACTCCCAGGTTGGTGGCATCATGTTACGCTCATCGCTATAAGCCAAAGTATAACCATACAATGTAGCAAGTTGATTCCCACAAGTCATTTCACTACACTAAATGTTTTATTGTGTTTACCATGGGTGCAATATCACTCAATAACAGTTAAATGATTAACTGATTGGCTCTCACCATTTTCCTTTGTGCATACATGCATCTGTGTGTGTTTCTGTCTGTGTCAGTAATTATACTGCAGCATTCTCTGCAACAGGTACAGATTTACTCAGTCTTTTCTCATCAACACTGAGGTCTGCAGTTTTAATTCGATAATCAGATGATCTCTCATAGAGGGAGGGAGGGAGGGGTAGGTAGGTAGGTAGGTGAGTAACTCAGGAACTTCCCCTCTGATCTGTCCATATGGCTGTTACTTTTCTCTTCTTCTATACTCCTCTTTCTCTGCATCTTTGTGTCCTCCTCTGTGTCCTCCTCTGAGTCCTCTTTGTCTTCCTCTATACTCCTCCGTGTCCTCTTCTTTCTTCCTCTGTGTCTCCTTTTCTCCCTTTAGGCTCCCTCCCTCCCTCTCCTTTTCTCCCTTTAGGCTCCCTCCCTCCCTCTCCTTTTCTCCCTTTAGGCTCCCTCCCTCCCTCTCCTTTTCTCCCTTTAGGCTCCCTCCCTCCCTCTCCTTTTCTCCCTTTAGGCTCCCTCCCTCCCTCTCCTTTTCTCCCTTTAGGCTCCCTCCCTCCCTCTCCCGATAGAAATATATAACAGTTCCCAGTCTCCTTCCCAGCAATTGTTAAAAGACAGGCTGAAATGGGGCAGCGGGTAGAAATTGGGCGGCGGGTAGAAATGGGGTGGCGGGTAGAAATGGGGCGGCGGGTAGAAATGGGGCGGCGGGTAGAAATTGGGCGGCAGGTAGCCTAATGGTTAGAGCGTTGAGAAGTCGAGAACAGAGTACAGAACATAGACTAGAGAACAGAGTCTAGAACAGAGACTAGAACAGAGTCTAGAACAGACACTAGGACAGAGACTAGAACAGAGTCTAGAACAGACACTAGGACAAAGACTAGAACAGAGTCTAGAACAGACACTAGGACAGAGACTAGAACAGAGACTAGGATAGAGTCTAGAACAGACACTAGGACAGAGACTAGGACAGAGTCTAGGACATAGTCGAGAACAGAGTCTAGAACAGAGTCTAGAACATAGTCTAGGACAGAGACTAGGAAATAGACTAGAACAGAGTCTAGAACAGACACTAGGACAGAGACTAGAACAGAGACTAGGACAGAGTCTAGAACAGAGTCTAGAACAGACACTAGGACAGAGACTAGGACAGAGTCTAGGACAGAGACTAGGACAGAGTCTAGGACAAAGACTAGGACAGAGTCTAGAACATAGTCGAGAACAGAGTCTAGAACATAGTCGAGAACAGAGACTAGGACAGAGACTAGAACAGAGTCTAGAACAGAGACTAGAACATAGTCTAGGACAGAGACTAGGACAGAGACTAGAACAGAGTCTAGAACAGACACTAGGACAGAGACTAGAACAGAGACTAGGATAGAGTCTAGAACAGAGTCTAGGACAGAGTCTAGAACATAGTCTAGGACAGAGACTAGGAAATAGACTAGAACAGAGTCTAGAACAGACACTAGGACAGAGACTAGAGCAGAGACTAGGACAGAGTCTAGAACAGAGTCTAGAACAGACACTAGGACAGAGACTAGGACAGAGTCTAGGACAGAGACTAGGACAGAGTCTAGGACAGAGACTAGGACAGAGTCTAGAACATAGTCTAGAACATAGTAGAGAACAGAGTCTAGAACATAGTCGAGAACAGAGTCTAGAGCAGAGTTTAGGACAGAGTTTAGGACAGAGTCTAGGACAGAGACTAGGACAGAGTCTAGAACAGAGTCTAGAACATAGTCGAGAACAGAGACTAGGACAGAGACTAGAACAGAGTCTAGAGCAGAGTTTAGGACAGAGTCTAGAACAGAGTCTAGAACATAGTCGAGAACAGAGACTAGGACAGAGTCTAGAACATAGTCGAGAACAGAGACTAGGACAGAGCTCTCTGAAGTCGTTGTCTGACATGGATCTATTGTAATAAACATGTTGCCTGTATTGGATGGAGTTTCAGAATGACGTGGTAACTTTGGTTTGACAAGACAGGAACATTCTGCACAGATTTGTCTCGTGGATTTATTAGAGAATAGAAAGAGTGGTGTTTTCTCATGAGTTTGACAGACTACACTTCTGAAAGCTGATTGTAGTCTCAGTGGATCAGGGAATGTCTCAGCCTTGTTGTCTCCAGCTGCTGGCAGACATCTTTATTCTCCCAGGCCACGTTAACGATCCCAGAGACAATACACCTACTTTGATCTTCTGTCACTAAACATCAACTAAATATTCATTTTTTTCACAATTACAGTCACCCTCTGTGTTTAATACGTTTTTTATACATAACAGTAACTAGCTGTACTATACGTCAAATTGATTCCTCAGGCCTGCGCATATCTGTCTGGCCTTATCATTTTCAAAGCTTATCTTAATTGGCTGATAATGCAGGGCTGAGTTATGGAAGATTTAAATGCATGGGGTCTGTCCTGTCATCACACATGCATGCACGTACACACACACACACACACACACATACACACACACAGACTGTTGTCAGAGTGGAGGGGTCTGACTCTGCTTTAACACAAGGAAGAGAGAGCAACTACTCTGTAGAATGGCACTATTTGATGATGTCACCGGTCTTGAATGAGGGGCTGGGGGCTGTGTTGGCAGGCATTAGGAAATATCTTTCTCTCTCTTTTCCTCTCTCTATCTCTCTTGCTTCCTCTCGCTCTCTCATCCTCTCTCTCTCTTTCTTTCCCTCTGTCTATCAACATCTATTTCTCTACCATTCACTATCTATCTCAAATAAAATGTATTTATATAGCCCTTCGTACATCAGCTGATATCTCAAAGTGCTGTACAGAAACCCAGCCTAAAACCCCAAACAGCAAGCAATGCAGGTGTAGAAGCACGGTGGCTAGGAAAAACTCCCTAGAAAGGCAAAAACCAAGGAAGGAACCAGGCTATGAGGGATGGCCAGTCCTCTTCTGGCTGTGCCGGGTGGAGATTATAACAGAACATGGACAAGATGTTCAAATGTTCATAAATGACCAGCATGGTCAAATAATAATAATCACAGGCAGAACAGTTGAAACTGGAGCAGCAGCACGGCCAAGTGGACTGGGGACAGCAAGGAGTCATCATGTCAGGTAGTCCTGAGGCATGGTCCTAGGGCTCAGGTCCTCCGAGAGAGAGAAAGAAAGAAAGAGAGAATTAGAGAGAGCATACTTAAATTCACACAGGACCCCGGTTAAGACAGGAGAAGTACTCCAGATATTACAGACTGACCCTAGCCCCCCGACACATAAACTACTGCAGCATAAATACTGGAGGCTGAGACAGGAGGGGTCAGGAGACACTGTGGCCCCATCCGATGATACCCCAAGACAGGGCCAAACAAGAAGGATATAACCCCACCCACTTTGCCAAAGCACAGCCCCCACACCACTAGAGGGATATCTTCAACCACCAACTTACCATCCTGAGACAAGGCTGAGTATAGCCCACAAAGATCTCCGCCACGGCACAACCCAAGGGGGGTGCCAACCCAGACGGAAGATCACATCAGTGACTCAACCCACTCAAGTGACGCACCCCTCCTAGGGACAGCATGAAAGAGCACCAGTAAGCCAGTGACTCAGCCCCTGTAATAGTGTTAGAGGCAGAGAATCCCAGTGGAAATAGGGGAACCGGCCAGGCAGAGACAGCAAGGGCGGTTCGTTGCTCCAGAGCCTTTCCGTTCACCTTCCCACTCCTGGGCCAGACCACACTCAATCATATGACCCACTGAAGAGATGAGTCTTCAGTAAAGACTTAAAGGTTGAGCCCGAGTTTGCATCTCTCACATGGGTAGGCAGACCATTCCATAAAAATGGAGCTCTATAGGAGAAAGCCCTGCCTCCAACTGTTTGCTTAGAAATTCTAGGGACAGTTAGGAGGCCTGTGTCTTGTGACCGTAGCGTACGTGTAGGTACAGTGGGGAGAACAATTATTTGATACACTGCAGTTTTTGCAGGTTTTCCTACTTACAAAGCATGTAGAGGTCTGTAATTTTTATTATAGGTACACTTCAACTGTGAGAGGCGGAATCTAAAACAAAAATCCAAAAAATCACATTGTATGATTTTTAAGTAATTAATTTGCATTTTATTGCATGACATAAGTATTTGATACATCAGAAAAGCAGAACTTAATATTTGGTACAGAAACCTTTGTTTGCAATTACAGAGATCATACGTTTCCTGTAGTTCTTGACCAGGTTTGCACACACTGCAGCAGGGATTTTGGCCCACTCCTCCATACAGACCTTCTCCAGATCCTTCAGGTTTCAGGGCTGTCGCTAGGCAATAAGGACTTTCAGCTCCCTCCAAAGATGTTCTATTGGGTTCAGGTCTGGAGACTGGCTAGGCCACTCCAGGACCTTGAGATGCTTCTGACGGAGCCACTCCTTAGTTGCCCTGGCTGTGTGTTTCGGGTCGTTGTCATGCTGGAAGACACAGCCACGACCCATCTTCAATGCTCTTACTGAGGGAAGGAGGTTGTTGGCCAAGATCTCACAATACATGGCCCCATCCATCCTCCCCTCAATACGATGCAGTCATCCTGTCCCCTTTGCAGAAAAGCATCCCCAAAGAATGATGTTTCCACCTCCATGCTTCACGATTGAGATGGTGTTCATGGGGTTGTACTCATCCTTCTTCTTCCTCCAAACACGACGAGTGGAGTTTGGACCAAAAAGCTATATTTTTGTCTCATCAGACCACATGACCTTCTCCCATTCCTCCTCTGGATCATCCAAACTTCAGACGGGCCTGGACATGCGCTGGCTTGAGCAGGGGGACCTTGCGTGCGCGGCAGGATTTTGATCCATGATGGCGTAGTGTGTTACTAATGGTTTTCTTTGAGGCTGTGGTCCCAGCTCTCTTCAGGTCATTGACCAGGTCCTGCCGTGTAGTTCCGTGGCTGATCCCTCACTTTCCTCATGATCATTGATGCCCCACGAGGTGAGATCTTGCATGGAGCCCCAGACCGAGGGTGATTGACCGTCATGTTGAACTTCTTGCATTTTCTAATAATTGCGCCAACAGTTGTTGCCTTCTCACCAAGCTGCTTGCCTATTGTCCTGTAGCCCATCAAAGCCTTGTGCAGGTCTACAATTGTAACCCTGGTGTCCTGGTCTTGGCCATTGTGGAGAGGTTGGAGTCTGTTTGATTGAGTGTGTGGACAGGTGTCTTTTATACAGGTAACGAGTTCAAACAGGTGCAGTTAATACAGGTAATGAGTGGAGAACAGGAGGGCTTCATAAAGAAAAACTAACAGGTCTGTGAGAGCCGGAATTCTTACTGGTTGGTAGGTGATCAAATACTTATGTCATTGCAATAAAAATGCAAATGACTTACTTAAAACTCATACAATGTGATTTTCTGGATTTTTCCGTCTCTCACAGTTGAAGTGAACATATGATAAAAATTACAGACCTCTACATGCTTTGTAAGTGGGAAACCTGCAAAATCGGCAGTGTATCAAATACGTGTTCTCCCCACTGTATGTACGGCAGGACCAAATCAGAGAGATAGGTAGGAGTAAGCCCATGTAAATCCTTTGTAGGTTAGCAGTAAAACCTTGAAATCAGCCCTCTCCTTGACAGGAAGCCAGTGTAGGGAGGCTAGCACTGGAGTAATATGATCAAATTTGTTGGTTCTAGTCAGGATTCTAGCAGCAGGATTCTAACTGAAGTTTATTTAGTGCTTTATCCGGGTAGCCGGAAAGTAGAGCATTGCAGTAGTCTAACCTAGAAGTAACAAAAGCATGGATTAATTTTTCTGCATCATTTTTGGACTGAAAGTTTCTGATTTTTGCAATGTTACGTAGATGGAAAAAAGCTGTCCTTGAAACAGTCTTGATATGTTCGTCAAAAGAGAGATCAGGGTCCAGAGTAACGCCGAGGTCCTTCACAGTTTTATTTGAGACGACTGTACAACCATTAAGATTAATTGTCAGATTCAACAGAAGATCTCTTTGTTTCTTGGGACCTAGAACAAGCATCTCTGTTTTGTCCGAGTTTAAAAGTAGAAAGTTTGCAGCCATCCACTTCCTTATGTCTGCAACACAGGCTTCAAGTGAGGGCAATTTTGGGGCTTCACCATGTTTCATTGAAATGTACAGCTGTGTGTCATCCGCATAGTAGTGTAAGTTAACATTATGTTTTCGAATGACATCCCCAAGAGGTTAAATATATAGTGAAAACAATAGTGGTCCTAAAACGGAACCTTGAGGAACACCGAAATTTATAGTTGATTTGTCAGAGGACAAACCATTCACAGAGACAAACTGATATCTTTCCGACAGATAAGATCTAAACCAGGCCAGAACTTGTCCGTGTAGACCAATTTGGGTTTCCAATCTCTCCAAAAGAATGTGGTGATCGATGGTATCAAAAGCAGCACTAAGGTCTAGGAGCACGAGGACAGATGCAAAGCCTCAGTCTGATGCCATTAAAAGGTAATTTACCACCTTCACAAGTGCAGTCTCAGTGCTATGATGGGGTCTAAAACCAGACTGAAGCATTTTGTATACATTGTTTGTCTTCAGGAAGGCAGTGAGTTGCTGCGCAACAGCCTTTTCTAAAAAATGATGAGAGGAATGGAAGATTCGATATAGGCCGATAGTTTTTTATATTTTCTGGGTCACTGTTTGGCTTTTTCAAGAGAGGCTTTATTACTGCCACTTTTAGTGAGTTTGGTACACATCCGGTGGATAGAGAGCCGTTTATTATGTTCAACATAGGAGGGCCAAGCACAGGAAGCAGCTCTTTCAGTAGTTCAGTAAACCCAGGCCCTGCATGTCCCCAGGCACCCTCATTTGTTGACTTCTGTGATCGAAAAAGCCTTGGTTTCATGCATGTCAACATCAGAAGCCTCCTCCCTAAGTTTGTTTTACTCACTGCAGTAGCACACTGAGTCTCCTTCCAGACTCATATCAAACATCTCCAATCGAAAATCAAATCAAGAGTCGGCTTTCTATTCCGCAACAAAGCCTCCTTCACTCACGCCGCCAAACTTACCCTAGTAAAACTGACTATCCTACCGATCCTCGACTTCGGCGATGTCATCTACAAAATTGCTTCCAATACTCTACTCAGCAAACTGGATGCAGTTTATCACAGTGCCATCCGTTTTGTCACTAAAGCACCTTATACCACCCACCACTGCGACCTGTATGCTCTAGTCGGCTGGCCCTCGCTACATATTCGTCGCCAGACCCACTGGCTCCAGGTCATCTACAAGTCCATGCTAGGTAAAGCTCCGCCTTATCTCAGTTCACTGGTCACGATGGCAACACCCACCCGTAACACGCGCTCCAGCAGGTGTAGCTCACTGATCATCCCTAAAGCCAACACCTCATTTGGCCACCTTTCGTTCCAGTTCTCTGCTGCCTGTGACTGGAACGAATTGCAAAAATCGCTGAAGTTGGAGACTTTTATCTCCCTCACCAACTTCAAACATCTGCTATCTGAGCAGCTAAACGATCGCTGCTGCTGTACATAGTCTATCGGTAAATAGCCCATCCATTTTTACCTACCTCATCCCATACTGTTTTTATTTATTTTATTTTCTGCTCTTCTGCACACCAATATATCTACCTGTACATGACCATCTGATCATTTATCACTCCAGTGTTAATCTGCAAAATTGTAATTATTCGCCTACCTCCTCATGCCTTTTGCACACAATGTATATAGACTCTCCTTTTTTCTACTGTATTATTGACTTGTTAATTGTTTACTCCATGTGTAACTCTGTGTTGTCTGTTCACACTGCTATGCTTTATCTTGGCCAGGTCGCAGTTGCAAATGAGAACTTGTTCTCAACTAGCCTACCTGGTTAAATAAAGGTGAAATCAAATTAAAAATTAAAAAAGTTTAGTTGGAATAGGGTCCAGTATGCAGCTTGAAGGTTTAGAGGCCATGATTATTTTCATCATTGTGTCAAGAGATACAGTACTAAAACACTTGAGTGTCTCTCTTGATCCTAGGTCCTGGCAGAGTTGTGCAGACTCAGGACAACTGAGCTTTGAAGGAATACACAGATTTAAAGAGGAGTCTGTAATTTGCTTTCTAATAATCATGATCTTTTCCTCAAAGAAGTTCATGGATGTATTACTGCTGAAGTGAAAGCCATCCTCTCTTGGATGCTGCTTTTTAGTTAGCTTTGCAACAGTATCAAAAAGGAATTTCGGATTGTTCTTATTTTCCTCAATTAAGTTGGAAAAATAGGATGATCAAGCAGCAGTAAGGGCTCTTCGATACTGCACGGTACTGTCTTTCCAAGCTAGTCGGAAGACTTCCAGTTTGGTGTGGCGTCATTTCCGTTCCAATTTTCTGGAAGCTTGCATCAGAGCTCGGGTATTTTCTGTATACCAGGGAGCTAGTTTCTTGTGAGAAATGTTTTTAGTTTTTAGGGGTGCAACTGCATCTAGGGTATTGTGCAAGGTTAAATTGAGTTCCTCAGTTAGGTGGTTAACTGATTTTTGTCCTCTGACGTCCTTGTGTAGACAGAGGGAGTCTGGAATGACATCAAGGAATCTTTGTGTTGTCTGTGAATTTATAGCACGACTTTTGATGTTCCTTGGTTGGGGTCTGAGTAGATTATTTGTTTGCAATTGCAAACGTAATAAAATGGTGGTCCGGATTATGAGGAAAAACATTAAGATCCACAACATTTATTCCATGGGACAAAACTAGGTCCAGAGTATGACTGTGACAGTGAGTAGGTCAAAACCCACTGAGTTGATGATGGCTCCAAAAGCCTTTTGGAGTGGGTCTGTGGACTTTTCCATGTGAATATTAAAGTCACCAAAAATTAGAATATTATCTGCTATGACTACAAGGTTCGATAGGAATTCAGGGAACTTAATGAGGAACGCTGTATATGGCCCAGGAGGCCTGTAAACAGTAGCTATAAAAAGTGATTGAGTAGGCTGCATAGACTTCATGACTAGCAGCTCAAAAGACGAAAATGTCATTTTTCTTTTTGTAAATTAAAATTTGCTATTGTAAATGTTAGCAACACCTCCGCATTTGCGGGATGCACGGGGGATATGGTCACTAGTGTAGCCAGGAGGTGAGGCCTCATTTAACACAGTAAATTCATCAGGCTTAAGCCATGTTTCAGTCAGGCCAATCATGTCAAGATTATGATCAGTGATTAGTTCATTGACTATAATTGCCTTTGAAGTAAGGGATCTAACATTAAGTAGCCCTATTTTGATATCTCTTTCAATAATGACAGGAATGGAGGAGGTCTTTATCCTAGTGAGATTGCTAAGGCGAACACCGCCATGTTTAGTTTTGCCCAACCCAGGTCGAGGCACAGACACGGTCTCAATGGGGATAGCTGAGCTGACTACACTGACTGTGCTAGTGGCAGACTCCACTAAGCTGGCAGGCTGGCTAACAGCCTGCTGCCTGGCCTGTACCCTATTTCATTGTGGAGATAGAGGAGTTAGAGCCCTGTCTATGTTGGTAGATAAGATGAGAGCACCCCTCCAGCTAGGATGGAGTCTGTCACTCCTCAGCAGGTCAGGCTTGGTCCTGTTTGTAGGTGAGTCCCAGAAAGAGGGCCACTTATCTACAAATTCTATCTTTTGGGAGGGGCAGAAAACAGTTTTCAACCAGAGTTGTGAGACTCTGCTGTAGAGCTCATCACTCCCCCTAACTGGGAGGGGGCCAGAGACAATTACTCGATGCCGACACATCTTTCTAGCTGATTGACACACTGAAGCTATGTTGCGCTTGGTGACCTCTGACTGTTTCATCCTAACATCGTTGGTGCCGACGTGGATAACAATATCTCTATCTCAGTTTTAGCTTTAGCCAGCACCATCTTCAGATTAGCCTTAACGTCGGTAGCCCTGCCCCCTGGTAAACAGTGTATGATCGCTGGATGATTCGCTTTAAGTCTAATACTGCGGGTAATGGAGTCGGAGCTAATGGTGGGAGCTAATGGTGGGAAGAGCTAATGGTGGGAAGCTTCGGCATCTCAGACCCCGTAACGGGAGGAGTAGAGACCAGAGAAGACTCGGCCTCTGACACCGACCCGCTGCTTAATGGGGAAAACCGGTTGAAAGTTTCTGTCGGCTGATTGAGCGACACCGGTTGAGCATTCCTACAGCATACTAACGTTACTATCTGTACTTACTGGTGGCACAGACACTGTTTCATCCTTTCATACACTGAAATTACCCTTTCCTAATGATTGCGTCTGAAGCTGGGCTTGTAGCACAAGGCTATCGTTCTCCTGTATATTATGAGTACAGCGACTGCAATTAGAAGTCATCATGTTAATGTTACTACTTAGCTTCGGCTTTTGGAGGTCCTGACGAACCACATCCAGATAAAGCGTCCGGAGTGAAAAAGTTGAATGAAAAAAAAGTTGAGTGAAGGAAAAACCAAAAATATAAACAGTAATTAAAAAGTAAAAACCGTAAAGTTGTCAGGTAGCAAAGTAAGGTTGACAACAAAACGCACAGCAACACGTAAACAAGTCTGCAAGTTGTGACCGAAAATGTAGATGCTGAAAACAATCTGTTTGTCTCTCCCTCCCTATGTATGCTGCCACTCATTCTCTGTCCATCTGTCTGTCTGTCTTCTCTCTCTCTCTTTCTTTCTCTCTCTTCTCTCTCTTGGTCTCTCTCTGTCACTCTTTCTCTCTGTGTCTCTGTCTCGCTCTCTTTCTGTCTCTCTTTTTCTCCCTTCCCTAATGGGAGAGCGGCTGAAATTGATCGGTACAAATCCAAGAGACAGGGAAAATGATTGAATCCTGACTCGCAGTGAAAATGAAAATATTTGCTCCCTGTGCAGTGTCCCGTGGCGGCCTGGGACCGAGAGACTCATCTAGGTGTGGCGCGTGCAGGTGTGTGTGTGTGTGTGTGCGTGCAGGTGTGTGCGCGTGCAGGTGTGTGTGTGTGTGTGCGTGCAGGTGTGCGCGTGCAGGTGTGTGTGTGTGTGCAGGTGTGTGTGTGTGCGTGCAGGTGTGTGTGTGTGTGCGCGTGCCGTGGTTCGAAACCTGGAGCCAACTCAGAACGCCCTGGCTTGATGGGACAAGTTGCCTGGCTTTGTCTTGATTTTGTCTGGGATGAGGAGGGAGGGAGATAAGACTCCATCCGTCTCTCTCTGTTTATATCTCAGTAGGTGTGTCCAAGAGTGTGCAAAGCTGTCATCAAGGCAAAGGGTGGCTACTTTTAAGAATCTCAAGTATAAAATATATTTTGATTTGTTTAACACTTTTCTGGTTAATACATGATTCCATGTGTGTTATTTCATAGTTGTGATGTCTTCACTATTATTCTATAATGTAGAAAATAGTCAAAATAAAGAAAAACCCTGGAATGAGTAGGTGTATCCAAACGTTTGACTGGCACTGTATATATACGGTGGTTCATCCTTTAAAAGTTGCGTCGCACTGCAGCACATCTTGCAGGTTGCCGCAGAATTCTATGGCATGTTATTTGAGTGTCAGCCATTGTTGCGAGTTAGTGCTAGTTTGACCACCAGAGGGCATCTTTGAGAAGCATTTGAGCATTAATATTGGCATTAATATTGGCTGTACTAGATAATTTAAGACCTTTTTTTTGTAAGGACATAGTATATGGGATTAATTTTAAGAAATGTAGCTTCAGTAATTTGATGAATATTATGGTGTTTCTATTCCAAGAAAAATGAAAAACCCTCAGGGTTTCCGTTTTAGGAAAATATGGCACTGTACAACGTGACTGGTCGGGAGTAGGCTACTGTACTAAGAGCAAAATAATCCTAACATTTTCACACCCTATTTGTAGGCTAACCAATACCCAAACGGAGATTCAGTGAAAATAATACCAGTCCCCATGCTTGTCTCAGAGCAGCGTGAAACAGTGCTGAAATAGTTGACAACATGTCATTCAGTGATATTTATTCCCATAATAATTTGTTATGGATCCAAAACGAAATAAACATCTCCATTACAATTATAATGCAGGGTTAATAATACATTCATATATTTGTAGGGATGGATGCATTTTTTTGTTGGGGCAAATCTGGTTTTAGAGGTTTTCAAAACAATGTATTTGGTGGACTCGGTATGATGGACTCACTGATGGTTGAAGATGATGAGCAATCGGCAAAGGCTTTCAACATCGCTCTAATCACAGTCAGAAGACAGTTGAAGAAACTTGAGTGGACTTATGGAAAGGCTCATTAAGACATTATATTATATAGACATGTTGTCAAAAGGCCTCCAGAGCCGACAGAGAAGTTCCTTACTTTTTCCTCCTTCCACTTGCCTCTTCCATTTATTCCCATAGTAATTCGTTATGGTTTGCATTGCAAATGAGGGCATAAACTGGGTCAAGACGCCAGCAGAGTACGTAGACTTTTATGTAGTGGAATAAAGGTAAGATCAAAATAAATAAATAAGACCTGCAACACTTTTAACAACACATTCCTCAACACTAGTGAGACTCATGTCGCCTACGGTTGGCCTACAGTATATCTACAAATATTTTTTTATCTCAACATGTTGGTCTCCTGATTTGAACCAAATCAAACTTGTTGCAACTTTAGTGTAGTTGAAATAATAATCTCCGTGTTTGCCTGGATTGTAACTCCATCTCGTTCCTCGCCGCCTTCAACTCCTCCAATACCGCCTGACTTTCCGCCAATGACATGACTCTCCTCCAATAATTACATTTGGTAATGCTCCGGGTGTCGTGGGTGTGGAGTCAAATGCAGGAGACAGAGTTCAATGCTGTGCGTCTTTTAATAGCACCAACGCACCACAGGGTGCTCACAAAAGTTACGTTCCCAACCACAGGGAATCAAAAAGTACAATGGAAAAATCACGACCAGGCACTAACACGTCCCTCTACAACAGAGCCGAAGGTTACATAGAAATAATCCCGCACAACAACCAGGCGGGCCGGCTGTCTAATAAAGACAAACTAATTAAACATGAACAGGTGCTACCACTAAACATACAAGGAGGGGGAGGAAAACCAATCAGTGGCAGCTAATAGGCCGGTGACGACGATCGCCGAGCGCTACCCGCCCGGGAAGGGGAAACACCCACGGTCGGACTCGTGACAGTACCCCCCCCCCTGACGCGCGGCTCCCGCAGCGCGCCGACACCGGCCTCGAGGTCGCCCCGGAGGACGAGGTGCAGGGCGATCCGGATGGAGGCGATGGAAATCCCTCAACATGGATGGATCCAAGATGTCCCCCACCGGTACCCAGCACCTCTCCTCCGGGCCGTACCCCTCCCAGTCCACGAGGTACTGCAGGCCCCTCACCCGGCGTCTTGAGTCCAGAATGGCCCGGATCGTGTACGCCGGGGACCCCTCGATGTCCAGAGGGGGGGGAGGGACCTCCGGCACCTCACTGTCCTGCAGGGGACCAGCTACCACCGGCCTGAGGAGAGACACATGAAACGAGGGGTTAATACGATAATAGGAAGGGAGTTGTAATCGATAACATCACCTCGTTTATTCTCCTCAGGACTTTAAAGGGCCCTACACACTGCGGACCCAGCTTCCGGCAGGGCAAGCGGAGAGGTAGGTTTCGGGTCGAGAGCCAGACCCTGTCCCCCGGTACAAACACGGGGGCCTCACTGCGGTGGCGGTCAGCACTCCTCTTCTGCCGTCCACTCGCTTGTTGTAGAGATTCCTGGACGGCCCTCCAGGTCTCCTTCGAGCGCTGTACCCATTCCTCCACCGCAGGAGCCTCGGTCTGGCTCGGATGCCATGGTGCCAGGACCGGCTGGTACCCCAACACACACTGAAAAGGGGACACGTTAGTAGAGGAGTGGCGTAGTGAGTTCTGAGCCGTTTCAGCCCAGGGAATGTATCGTGCCCACTCCCCTGGCCGATCCTGGCAATACGACCGCAGAATCCTTCCCACCTCCTGGTTCACTCTCTCCACCTGCCCATTACTCTCGGGGTGATAACCGGAGGTCAGGCTGACAGAGACACCCAAGCGTTCCATGAACGCTCTCCATACCCGAGACGTGAATTGGGGGCCCCGATCAGAAACGATGTCCTCCGGCACCCCGTAGTGCCGAAAGACATGGGTGAATAACGCCTCCGCAGTCTGTAGGGCTGTAGGGATACCGGGCAACGGGAGGAGACGGCAGGACTTAGAGAACCGATCCACAATCACTAGAACCGTGGTGTTCCCCTGAGACGGCGGAAGATCGGTCAGGAAATCTATGGACAGATGTGACCATGGCCGCTGTGGAACGGGGAGGGGTTGTAACTTCCCTCTAGGAAGGTGCCTAGGAGCCTTACTCTGAGCGCACACTGAACAGGAGGAGACATAACCCTTAACGTCCTTAGCCAAAGTAGGCCACCAATACCTCCCCTGAAGGCTCCCCACTGTCCTCGTCACCCCAGGGTGACCTGAGGAGGGTAGGACGTGAGCCCACCGAATCAGCTTGTCCCGAACACCAAGCGGCACGTAGCTTCGCCCCGCTGGACACTGAGGAGGCGCGGGTTCAGCCCGTAACGCCCGCTCGATGTCCGAGTCCACCTCACATACCACTGGTGCTACCAGCTTTGAGGCGGGAAGGATGGGAGTAGGTTCGGTGGACCCATCCTCCGTGTCGTAAAGGCGGGACAGTGCGTCAGCCTTTACATTCTGGGAGCCCGGTCTATAAGACAAAGTAAACCGGAACCGGGTGAAGAATATGGCCCACCTTGCCTGACGTGGGTTAAGTCTCCTAGCTGCCCGAATATACTCCAGGTTCTGGTGGTCGGTCCAGATGAGAAAGGGGTGCTTAGCCCCCTCAAGCCAGTGTCTCCACACCTTCAGAGCTCTAACCACCGCTAGCAACTCCCGGTCCCCCACATCATAGTTACGCTCCGCTGGGCTGAGCTTCCTTGAGAAGAAAGCGCAGGGGCGGAGTTTTGGTGGCGTACCCGAGCGCTGCGATAGCACGGCACCCACCCCAGCCTCGGACGCGTCCACCTCCACTATGAATGCTAGAGAGGGGTCCGGATGCGCCAACACGGGCGCATCAGTGAACAGCGCCTTCAACTTGTTGAATGCTCTGTCCGCCTCTGCTGACCACTGCAACCGCACCGGGCCCCCCTTCAGCAGTGAGGTAATGGGAGCTGCTATCTGGCCAAAACCCCGGATAAACCTCCGGTAGTAGTTGGCAAAACCCAAAAACCACTGCACCTCCTTTACCGTGGTCGGAGTCGGGCAATTACGCACGGCCCTAATGCGGTCGCCCTCCATCACTACCCCCGAGGTGGAAATGCGATATCCCAGAAAAGAGACGGCTCGTTTAGAGAACACGCATTTCTCAGCCTTGACGTATAGGTCATGCTCCAGCAGTCTACCAAGCACCTTGCGCACCAGAGACACATGCGCGGTGTGAGTGGCTGAGTAGATCAGAATGTCATCGATATAAACAACCACTCCCTGCCCGCACAGGTCCCTGAGAATCTCGTCTACAAAGGATTGAAAAACGGCTGGAGCATTCTTTAACCCATACGGCATGACGAGGTACTCATAGTGGCCTGATGTGGTACTAAATGCGGTTTTCCACTCGTCTCCCTTCCGGATACGCACCAGACTATACGCGCTCCTGAGATCCAGTTTTGTGAAGAACTGCGCTCCGTGGAATGATTCCACCGCCGTAGCGATGAGAGGTAGAGGGTAACTATACCCCACTGTGATGGCGTTTAGACCTCTATAATCAATACACGGACGCAAACCTCCCTCCTTTTTCCTCACAAAAAAGAAACTTGAGGAGACGGGTGAAATGGAGGGCCGAATGTACCCCTGTCCCAGCGACTCCGTGACATATGTCTCCATTGCCAACGTCTCCTCCTGGGACAGCGGGTACACGTGACTCTTGGGAAGCGCAGCGTCTACCTGGAGATCTATCGTACAATCCCTTCCCAGTCGATAAGGTGGTAATTTAGTCGCTTTCACTTTACTGAAAGCGATTGCCAAATCGGCATACTTGGGGGGAATGCACACCGTGGAACCCTGGTCTGGACTCTCCACCGACGTGGCACCGATGGAAACTCCCAAACACCTTCCAGAACACTCCTCTGACCACCCCTGGAGAACCCCCTGTCTCCACGAAATTTTAGGATTGTGCCGGGCCAGCCAGGGAGTCCCCAGCACCACTGGAAACGCAGGCAAATCAATAATTTAAAAAACTGATACGCTCCCTATGATTCCCCTGCGTCACCATGTCCAGTGGGACCGTGGTCTCCCTGACCATCCCTGACCCTAATGGCCGGCTATCTAGGGAGTGCACGGGGAAAGGAGAATCTATCGGCACCAGCGTAACCCCTAACTTAAGGGCGAGTCCGCGATCCATAAAGTTCCCAGCTGCGCCTGAATCGACTAGGGCCCTATGCTGGGAAGAGGGGAAAAAGTGAAGAAAAAAGGTTAAGACAAACATGTGGCCAACAGGGGGTTCTGGGTGAGTTTGATGCAGACTCACCTGGGGTGATCGAGAAGCGTTCCGCCTGCCATCTCTACTCCCAGACGGACCCCCAGCACCGATCAGACGTGTGTCCTCTCCGACCACAGTTGGTGCAGGAAGGCCTCCTCCTCCGGTGCCCCTCGGCACAGCCCCTCCCAACTCCATCGGAATGGGAGCGGAGGGGCTGGGTGGTGGAACGCACAGGACCCTCTCTGAACGCCCGCGGGCAGCCAGCAGATTGTCCAGTCGAATGGACATGTCAATCAGCTGATCCAGTGACAGAGTGGTGTCCCGACACGCTAACTCCCGGCGGACGTCCTCTCGGAGACTACACCTGTAGTGGTCCATAAGGGCCCTGTCGTTCCACCCAGATCCGGCTGCCAAGGTCCGGAACTCCAGCGCGTAATCCTGGGCGCTCCTCCTCTCCTGCCTGAGATGAAATAGTCGTTCTCCCACCGCTCGGCCGTCTAGAGGGTGATCAAACACGGCACGGAAGCGTCAGGAAAACTCTGTGTAGTGCTCCCGCGCTGAGTCTGGGCCATTCCAGACTGCGTTCGCCCACTCCAGAGCACGACCCGTGAGGCAGGAGATGAGGACACTCACCCTCTCTGCTCCTGAGGGAGTGGGTCTGATGGTGGCCAGGTATAGCTCCAGCTGAAGCAGAAACCCCTGGCAACCCGCCGCCGCTCCATCATAAGCCCTCGGTAGCGTCAGACGGAGGGTGCTGGAGTCGGGAGATGGGGAGTCCGGAACCGTGGGTGCCGAAGGTGGAGAGAGGAGACCACTCCTCTCCCATCTGTCCATTCTCTCCATCACTTGATCCATCGCGGATCCGATCCGATGGAGGACGGTGGTGTGGTGGAGAACCCGTTCCTCCATCGATGGGAGAGGGTTGGCTGCTGCTCCTGCTGACTCCATTCAATTTGATAGGTGCGGGATTCTGTAATGCTCCGGGTGTCGTGGGTGTGGAGTCAAATGCAGGAGACAGAGTTCAATGCTGTGCGTCTTTTAATAGCACCAACGCACCACAGGGTGCTCACAAAAGTTACGTTCCCAACCACAGGGAATCAAAAAGTACAATGGAAAAATCACGACCAGGCACTAACACGTCCCTCTACAACAGAGCCGAAGGTTACATAGAAATAATCCCACACAACAACCAGGCGGGCCGGCTGTCTAATAAAGACAAACTAATTAAACATGAACAGGTGCTACCACTAAACATACAAGGAGGGGGAGGAAAAACAATCAGTGGCAGCTAATAGGCCGGTGACGACGACCGCCGAGCGCCACCCGCCCGGGAAGGGAAACACCCTCGGTCGGACTCGTGACACATTTAGGGGATTGGAGGATTCTAAATGAATATCTAAGGGGCATTTTTCATTAGGATCTGTGAGAATATCTAAGGGGCTTTTATATAATTATAATGCAGGGTTAATAATAATAATAATCGCTTTGTTTAAGAAATAAGGCTATTTTGGAGATGATTTCATTTCAAATAACTGAAAGTGAGCAATTCTAATCTGAGTCCATTCTTGAACATGGAGTGAGACATTCTTACTGATTTGTAAATGAAGCCAGTTTGATATTTAGAATTATTTATTTCTGTTTTTAGAGGGAGAGGAAACCAAAAGCCCACCGTGACTATTTTTCGGAAATTCGTCAGACCACATGTCAAGTGAAAATCTACCCAAATTTACCCAAGTTCTCTCTCAACTCCAGGACCACCAACAGTTTTTGTTGTTGTCTGATGCAGGACTCTAGTGCCAGAAGAGAGACTCTCAGACTGAAAACACCTGCATTAATTGCCACAGTTTAGACTACCGATAGATGAGCGTTCTAACTCCCTCTTGTAATAGTGTGGTGCAATGACAGAATGCCACCATCTACCACTAACGGTCGCAGCATGAACTCTGAACTTTAATAAGGAAGAACCACTGAGTGTACAACACATTAAGAACTCTTTCCATGACATAGACTGATGAAAGCTATGATCCCTTATTGATGTCACTTGTTAAATCCACTTCAATCAGTGTAGATAAAGGAGAGGAGACAGGTTAAAGAAGGATTTTTAAGCCTTGAGACAATTCAGACATGGATTTTGTGTCTGTGTCATTCAGAGGGTGAATGGGCAAGACAAAAGATTGAAGGGCCTTTGAATGGGATATGGTAGTAGGTGCCAGGCGCACCGGTGTGTGTCAAAAACAGCAGCGCCTCTGGATTTTTCACGCTCTGCAGTTTCCTGTGTGTATCAATAATGGTCCACCACCCAAAGGACATCCAGACAACTTGACACAACTGTGAGAAGCCTTGGAGTCAACATGGGCCAGCATTCCTGTGGAACTCTTTCGTCTTCTTGTAGAGTCTATACCCTGACAATTGAGGCTTTTCTGAGGTTTGGGGTCACTTAGAAATGTCCTTGTTTTTGAAAGAAAAGCTCATTCTTTGTCCATTTAAAATAACATCAAATTGATCAGAAATACAGTGTAGACATTGTTAATGTTGTAAATGACTATTGTAGCTGGAAACGGCAGATTTTTTATGGAATATCAGAGGCCCATTATCAGCAACCATCACTCCTGTGTTCCAATTGCACGTGGTGTTAGCTAATCCAAGTTAACATTTTAAAAGACTAATTGATCATTAGAAAAACCTTTTGCAATTATGTTAACACAGCTGAAAACTGTTATTCTGATTAAAGAAGCAATTAAACTGGCCTTCTTCAGACTAGTTGAGTATCTGGAGCATCAGCATTTGTGGGTTCGATTACAGGCTCAAAATTGCCAAGAACTGAAGATTTCGTACAATCTGTGTACTACTCCCTTCACAGAACAGACCAAACTGGTTCTAACCAGAATAGGAAGAGGAGTGGGAGGCCCCGGTGCACAACTGAGCAAGAGGACAAGTACATTAGAGTGTCTAGTTTGAGAAACAGATGCCTCACAAGTCCTCAACTGGCATTAAATAGTACCCGCAAAACACCAGTCTCAACAGTGAAGAGTTGACTCCGGGATGCTGGCCTTTTAAGAGTTCCTCTGTCCAGTGTCTGTCTCTTTTGCCCATCTTTTCTTTTTATTGGCCCGTCTGAGATATGGCTTTTTCTTTGCAACTCTGCTTAGGACAGCATCCCGGAGTCGTCTCTTCAGTGTTGACGTTGAGACTGTTTTTTTTGATGGTACTATTTAATGAAGCTGCCAGTCTTTCTTTCACTCCCTCCCTCCCTCCCCCTCTCTCTCTCTCTCTCTCTCTCTCTCTCTCTCTCTCTCTCTCTCTGTCTATCTCTCTCTCCATTTGTCTTTCTCACTCACTCAGTTTCTCTCTCTGTCTCTCTCCTCTTTTTCTCTCCTCTTTGTATCTCCTACTCATCCCCTCTCTCTATCCCTCTCTCCCCCTCTCACTCTCTCATGAAGCATTATACAAATCCCAACTTGGCCAGGGAACAGAACAGAGCTACAGAACAGAGCTACTTGAGATGGTGATTCTGGGAGGTTGAGAACTACTCATGGAATGGTAATACAACAGAGGGTCAGAGAGGAGAGAGACGGTCAGAGAGAAGAGCGAGAGTCAGAGAGAAGAGAGAGGGTCAGAGAGTAGAGAGAGAGACAGAGAGGAGAGAGAGGGTCAGAGAGAAGAGAGAGGGTCAGAGAGGAGAGAGGGTCAGAGAGTAGAGAGAGAGACAGAGAGGAGAGAGAGGGTCAGAGAGAAGAGAGAGATTGCTGTGTGGCAATGAGTGAGAGGTCTACTCTGCACTCTCCTTGAGAACTATTCATGTACGGTCACACGATGTGTGTGTGTGTGTGTGTGTGTGTGTGCGTGTGCGTGTGCGTGTGTGTGTGTGTGAGATGACAGAGCAGCTACTAGAGATGGAACGCCAAATGAAAGATAAATAGAGGTCAGTTAGAGGATAATGGAGGTGGAGGTTTGGGGAGTAGGTTTCATTCTACACATCTAAGATAGAGCCATGTGTGTTAGTGTATGCATTTTTTGATTTAGTGTGTGTGCATGTGTGTTTGCTGTTTCCGTGTGTGTGTGTGCGTGAGCGATCCTTATGGGAATTATGAGTCATTCTCTTTCACTCTGTTGAGAAATTTGCCTTGGGTAGATGATGTACACACACACATTTCACCCAAGGAAAATCACTGAGAAACAGCTTTGCGTATCTGCAGTACCAGGAATAGAACAGCATGATTCATTGACCACATATTCTGTTTTTATTACAAGACAAACGGAGACTGGACAGAAGGAGAGGTGTTGAGGAGACGTTAGAGCCCTGTCATTGTCAATCAAACAGGAACAAGGAAGTGGCGTCTAAATCTCTAAAGTCATTACTGAAAGAGTTGTGAAATATTCTGCTGAACTAACCTTTGTCCTTTGTGGGAAGGAAATTGTAATGCTGTTAGAAGGAAATGATTTAAAATATTGCACACACCTGTGAATTATTGGCTAGTATTTTATCTTATATATCATGAACACTGTTTGTCCATTTGTATATGCTAGTCTAAACCGGTTGTTTACGAAGCATGTGACAGAAACATTTGTATATGCTAGTCTAAACCGGTTGTTTACGAAGCATGTGACAGAAACATTTGTATATGCTAGTCTAAACCGGTTGTTGACGAAGCATGTGACAGAAACATTTGTATATGCTAGTTTAAACCGGTTGTTTACGAAGCATGTGACAGAAACATTTGTATATGCTAGTCTAAACGGGTTGTTTACGAAGCATGTGACAGAAACATTTGTATATGCTAGTCTAAACCGGTTGTTTACGAAGCATGTGACAGAAACATTTGTATATGCTAGTCTAAACCGGTTGTCTACAAAGCATGTGACAGAAACATTTGTATATGCTAGTCTAAACCGGTTGTTTACGAAGCATGTGACAGAAACATTTGTATATGCTAGTCTAAACCGGTTGTTTACGAAGCATGTGACAGAAACATTTGATATTAATTTGATTTGACCTTCCAAACGGTTTAAACTGTTATAAGATCTTGAAAGATATTTCCTTGATTTCACATCATCAGAAAAGTTACCAATGTTTCATCTGTCTCTTACCAATGTTTCATCTCTCTCTACCAATGTTTCATCTGTCTCTACCAATGTTTCATCTGTCTCTACCAATGTTTCATCTGTCTCTACAAATGTTTCATCTGTCTCTACCAATGTTTCATCTGTCTCTACCAATGTTTCATCTGTCTCTACAAATGTTTCATCTGTCTCTGCAAATGTTTCATCTGTCTCTGCAAATGTTTCATCTGTCTCTACAAATGTTTCATCTGTCTCTTACCAATGTTTCATCTGTCTTTACCAATGTTTCATCTGTCTCTTACCAATGTTTCATCTGTCTCTACCAATGTTTCATCTGTCTCTACCAATGTTTCATCTGTCTCTGCAAATGTTTCATCTGTCTCTACAAATGTTTCATCTGTCTCTGCCAATGTTTCATCTGTCTCTTACCAATGTTTCATCTGTCTACCAATGTTTCATCTGTCTCTACAAATGTTTCATCTGTCTCTACCAATGTTTCATCTGTCTCTACCAATGTTTCATCTGTATCTACAAATGTTTCATCTGTCTCTGCAAATGTTTCATCTGTCTCTACCAATGTTTCATCTGTCTCTGCAAATGTTTCATCTGTCTCTACAAATGTTTCATCTGTCTCTGCCAATGTTTCATCTGTCTCTTACCAATGTTTCATCTGTCTTTACCAATGTTTCATCTGTCTCTACCAATGTTTCATCTGTCTCTTACCAATGTTTCATCTGTCTCTACCAATGTTTCATCTGTCTCTTACCAATGTTTCATCTGTCTCTACCAATGTTTCATCTGTCTCTGCAAATGTTTCATCTGTCTCTACCAATGTTTCATCTGTCTCTGCAAATGTTTCATCTGTCTCTACAAATGTTTCATCTGTCTCTGCCAATGTTTCATCTGTCTCTTACCAATGTTTCATCTGTCTTTACCAATGTTTCATCTGTCTCTACCAATGTTTCATCTGTCTCTTACCAATGTTTCATCTGTCTCTACCAATGTTTCATCTGTCTCTTACCAATGTTTCATCTGTCTCTACCAATGTTTCATCTGTCTTTACCAATGTTTCATCTGTCTCTACCAATGTTTCATCTGTCTTTACCAATGTTTCATCTGTCTCTACCAATGTTTCATCTGTCTCTACCAATGTTTCATCTGTCTCTACCAATGTTTCATCTGTCTCTTACCAATGTTTCATCTGTCTCTACCAATGTTTCATCTGTCTCTACCAATGTTTCATCTGTCTTTACCAATGTTTCATCTGTCTCTTACCAATGTTTCATCTGTCTTTACCAATGTTTCATCTGTCTCTTACCAATGTTTCATCTGTCTTTACCAATGTTTCATCTGTCTCTACCAATGTTTCATCTGTCTCTACCAATGTTTCATCTGTCTCTTACCAATGTTTCATC
>NC_088419.1:83876191-83911191 GCF_034236695.1 Oncorhynchus nerka | reverse complement strand
ACACTCACAGAGAGGGACACACACTCTCAGAGAGGGACACACACTCACAGAGAGGGACACACACTCTCAGAGAGGGACACACACTCTCAGAGAGGGACACACACTCACAGAGAGGGACACACACTCTCAGAGAGGGACACACACTCTCAGAGAGGGACACACACTCACAGAGAGGGACACACACTCACAGAGAGGGACACACACTCACAGAGAGGGACACACAAACCCCCTGAGAGGGACACACAAACCCCCTGAGAGGGACACACTCTCAGAGAGGGACACACACTCTCAGAGAGGGACACACACTCTCAGAGAGGGACACACACTCACAGAGAGGGACACACACTCACAGAGAGGGACACACACTCACAGAGAGGGACACACACTCTCAGAGAGGGACACACACTCACAGAGAGGGACACACACTCACAGAGAGGGACACACACTCACAGAGAGGGACACACACTCTCAGAGAGGGACACACACTCTCAGAGAGGGACACACTCTCAGAGAGGGACACACAAACCCCCTGAGAGGGGGACACACACTCACAGAGAGGGACACACACTCACAGAGAGGGACACACACTCACAGAGAAGGACACACACTCACAGAGAGGGACACACAAACTCCCAGAGAGGGACACACTCACAGAGGGACACACCCTCAGAGAGGGACAAACACTCAGAGAGGGACACACACTCTCAGAGAGGGACACACACTTTCAGAGAGGGACACACACTCACAGAGAGGGACACACACTCACAGAGAGGGACACACACTCAGAGAGGGGACACTGAGAGGGACACACACTCAGAGAGGGACACACACTCTCAGAGAGGGACACACACTCTCAGAGAGGGACACACAGAGAACACACTCACAGAGAGGGACACACACTCACAGAGAGGGACACACACTCTCAGAGAGGGACACACACTCACAGAGAGGGACACACACTCACAGAGAGGGACACACACTCACAGAGAGGGACACACACTCACAGAGAGGGACACACACTCACAGAGAGGGACACACACTCACAGAGAGGGACACACACTCACAGAGAGGGACACACACTCTCAGACAGGGACACACACTCACAGAGAGGGACACATACACACTCTCAGAGAGGGACACACACTCTCAGAGAGGGACACACAAACCCCCTGAGAGGGACACACACTCACAGAGAGGGACACACACTCACAGAGAGGGACACACACTCACAGAGAAGGACACACACTCACAGAGAGGGACACACAAACCCCCTGAGAGGGACACACACTCACAGAGGGACACACACTCTCAGAGAGGGACAAACACTTTCAGAGAGGGACACACACTCACAGAGAGGGACACACACTCACAGAGAGGGACACACACTCACAGAGAGGGACACACACTCACAGAGAGGGACACACACTCTCAGAGAGGGACACACACTCTCAGAGAGGGACACACAAACACTCTCAGAGAGACACACACTCACAGAGAGGGACACACACTCACAGAGAGGGACACACTCTCAGAGAGGGACACACACTCACAGAGAGGGACACACTCTCAGAGAGGGACACACTCTAAGAGAGGGACACACACTCTCAGAGAGGGACACACACTCACAGAGAGGGACACACACACACTCTCAGAGAGGGACCCACACTCTCAGAGAGGGACACACACAAACACAGAGAGGGACACACACACACAGAGAGGGACACACACTCTCAGAGAGGGACACACACTCACACAGAGGGACACACAAACCCCCTGAGAGGGACACACACACACTCTCAGAGAGGGACACACACTCAGAGAGGGAGGAGGGACACACACTCACAGAGAGGGACACACACACCCAGAGAAACCCCACAGAGAGGGACACACACAGAGAGGGACACACTCACAGAGAGGGACACACAAACCCCCTGAGAGGGACACACACTCACAGAGAGGGACACACACTCACACAGAGGGACACACAACCCCCAGAGAGGGACACACACTCACAGAGAGGGACACACAAACCCCAGAGAGGGACACACACTCACAGAGAGGGACACACAACCCCCTGAGAGGGACACACACTCACAGAGAGGGACACACACCCCCAGAGAGGGACACACACTCACAGAGAGGGACACACAACTCCCAGAGAGGGACACACACTCACAGAGAGGGACACACAAACCCCCTGAGAGGGACACACACTCACAGAGGGACACACACTCTCAGAGAGGGACACACACTCTCAGAGAGGGACACACACTCACAGAGAGGACACACACTCACAGAGAGGGACACACACTCACAGAGAGGGACACACACTCTCAGAGAGGGACACACACTCTCAGAGAGGGACACACACTCTCAGAGAGGGACACACACTCACAGAGAGGGACACACACTCACAGAGAGGGACACACACTCACAGAGAGGGACACACACTCACAGAGAGGGACACACACTCACAGAGAGGGACACACACTCTCAGAGAGGGACACACACTCTCAGAGAGGGACACACTCTCAGAGAGGGACACACACTCTCAGAGAGGGACACACACTCACAGAGAGGGACACACACTCCAGGAGGGACACACACTCACAGAGAGGGACACACACTCACAGAGAGGGACACACACTCACAGAGAGGGACACACACTCTCAGAGAGGGACACACACCTCTGAGAGGGACACACTCACAGAGAGGGACACACACTCACAGAGAGGGACACACACTCCAGAGAGGGACACACACTCACAGAGAGGGACACACACTCTCAGAGAGGGACACACACTCACAGAGAGGGACACACACTCACAGAGAGGGACACACACTCTCACAGAGAGGGACACACACTCACAGAGAGGGACACACACTCTCAGAGAGGGACACACACACTCACAGAGAGGGACACACACACTCTCAGAGAGGGACACACACTCACAGAGAGGGACACACTCACAGAGAGGGACACACTCTCAGAGAGGGACACACTCAGAGAGGGACACACACTCTCAGAGAGGGACACACAAACCCCCTGAGAGGGACACACACTCACAGAGAGGGACACACACTCACAGAGAGGGACACACACTCTCAGAGAGGGACACACACTCACAGAGAGGGACACACACACACTCACAGAGAGGGACACACACTCAGAGAGGGACACACTCTCAGAGAGGGACACACACTTTCAGAGAGGGACACACACTCTCAGAGAGGGACACACACTCACAGAGAGGGACACACACTCACAGAGAGGGACACACTCTCAGAGAGGGACACACACTCTCAGAGAGGGACACACAAACCTCAGAGAGGGACACACACTCACAGAGGGACTCTCAGAGAGGGACACACACTCAGAGAGGGACACACACTCACAGAGAGGGACACACACTCACAGAGAGGGACACACACTCACAGAGAGGGACAGAGAGGGACACACACTCAGAGAGGGACACACACTCACAGAGAGGGACACACACTCTCAGACAGGGACACACACTCACAGAGAGGGACACATACACACTCTCAGAGAGGGACACACACTCACAGAGAGGGACACACACTCACAGAGAGGGACACACACTCACAGAGAGGGACACACACTCTCAGAGAGGGACACACACTCACAGAGAGGGACACACACTCTCAGAGAGGGACACACACTCACAGAGAGGGACACACACTCACAGAGAGGGACACACACTCACAGAGAGGGACACACACTCACAGAGAGGGACACACAAACCCCCTGAGAGGGACACACACTCACAGAGAGGGACACACACTCACAGAGAGGGACACACACTCACAGAGAGGGACACACACTCACAGAGAGGGACACACACAAAGGGACACCCCTCTCAGAGAGGGACACACACTCACAGAGGGACACACACTCTCAGAGAGGGACACACACTTTCAGAGAGGGACACACACTCACAGAGAGGGACACACACTCACAGAGAGGGACACACACTCACAGAGAGGGGCACACACTCACAGAGACGGACACACACTCTCAGAGAGGGACACACACTCTCAGAGAGGGACACAAACACCACTGAGAGGGACACACACTCACAGAGAGGGACACACACTCACAGAGAGGGACACACACTCACAGAGAGGGACACACTCACAGAGAGGGACACACACTCACAGAGAGGGACACACACTCTCAGAGAGGGACACACACTCTCAGAGAGGGACACACACTCACAGAGAGAGGGACACACACTCTCAGAGAGGGACACACACTCTCAGAGAGGGACACACACTCACAGAGAGGGACACACACTCACAGAGAGGGACACACCCCTCACAGAGAGGGACACAAAAACCCCTGAGAGGGACACACAGAGAAACCCCTGAGAGGGACACACTCTCAGAGAGGGACACACACTCTCAGAGAGGGACACACACTCTCAGAGAGGGACACACACTCAGAGAGGGACACACACTCACAGAGAGGGACACACACTCACAGAGAGGGGAGGGACACACACTCACAGAGAGGGACACACACTCACAGAGAGGGACACACACTCACAGAGAGGGACACACACTCTCAGAGAGGGACACACACTCTCAGAGAGGGACACACACTCAGAGAGGGACACACACTCTCAGAGAGGGACACACAGAGAGGGACACACCCTGAGAGGGACACACACTCACAGAGAGGGACACACACTCACAGAGAGGGACACACACTCACAGAGAAGGGACACACACTCACAGAGAGGGACACACAAACCCCCTGAGAGGGACACACTCACAGAGGGACACACACAGAGAGGGACACACTCTCAGAGAGGGACAAACACTTTCAGAGAGGGACACACACTCACAGAGAGGGACACACACTCACAGAGAGGGACACACACTCACAGAGAGGGACACACACTCTCAGAGAGGGACACACACTCTCAGAGAGGGACACACAAACCCCCTGAGAGGGACACACACTCACAGAGGGACACACACTCTCAGAGAGGGACACACACTCTCAGAGAGGGACACACACTCACAGAGAGGGACACACACTCACAGAGAGGGACACACACTCACAGAGAGGGACACACACTCACAGAGAGGGACACACACTCACAGAGAGGGACACACACTCTCAGAGAGGGACACACACTCACAGAGAGGGACACACACTCACAGAGAGGGACACACACTCTCAGAGAGGGACACACACTCACAGAGAGGGACACACACTCACAGAGAGGGACACACACTCTCAGAGAGGGACACACACTCTCAGAGAGGGACACACACTCTCAGAGAGGGACACACACTCTCAGAGAGGGACACACAAACCCCCTGAGAGGGACACACACTCACAGAGAGGGACACACACTCACAGAGAGGGACACACACTCACAGAGAAGGACACACACTCACAGAGAGGGAGACACAAACCCCCTCAGAGAGGGACACACACTCACAGAGAGGGACACACACTCACAGAGAGGGACACACACTTTCAGAGAGGGACACACACTCACAGAGAGGGACACACACTCACAGAGAGGGACACACACTCACAGAGAGGGACACACACTCACAGAGAGGGACACACACTCTCAGAGAGGGACACACACTCTCAGAGAGGGACACACAAACCCCCTGAGAGGGACACACACTCACAGAGAGGGACACACACTCACAGAGAGGGACACACACTCTCAGACAGGGACACACACTCACAGAGAGGGACACACACACACACTCAGAGAGGGACACACACACACTCTCAGAGAGGGACACACACTCACAGAGAGGGACACACACTCTCAGAGAGGGACACACAAACCCCCTGAGAGGGACACACAATCACAGAGGAACACACACTCTCAGAGAGGGACACACACTCTCAGAGAGAGACACACAAACCCCCTGAGAGGGACACACACTCACAGAGGGACACACACTCTCAGAGAGGGACACACACTCTCAGAGAGGGACACACAAACCCCCTGAGAGGGACACACACTCACAGAGAGGGACACACACTCACAGAGAGGGACACACACTCACAGAGAAGGACACACACTCACAGAGAGGGACACACAAACCCCCTGAGAGGGACACACACTCACAGAGGGACACACACTCTCAGAGAGGGACACACACTTTCAGAGAGGGACACACACTCACAGAGAGGGACACACACTCACAGAGAGGGACACACACTCACAGAGAGGGACACACACTCACAGAGAGGGACACACACTCTCAGAGAGGGACACACACTCTCAGAGAGGGACACACAAACCCCCTGAGAGGGACACACACTCACAGAGAGGGACACACACTCACAGAGAGGGACACACACTCTCAGACAGGGACACACACTCACAGAGAGGGACACACACACACACTCAGAGAGGGACACACACACACTCTCAGAGAGGGACACACACTCACAGAGAGGGACACACACTCTCAGAGAGGGACACACAAACCCCCTGAGAGGGACACACAATCACAGAGGAACACACACTCTCAGAGAGGGACACACACTCTCAGAGAGAGACACACAAACCCCCTGAGAGGGACACACACTCACAGAGGGACACACACTCTCAGAGAGGGACACACACTCTCAGAGAGGGACACACACTCACAGAGAGGGACACACACACACTCACAGAGAGGGACACACACTCACAGAGAGGGACACACACTCACAGAGAGGGACACACACTCAAGGACGCAGGGAGGCAGGGAGGCAGGGAGCAGGGAGGCAGGGAGGCAGGGAGCAGAGAGGCAGGGAGCAGTGAGGCAGGGAGGCAGGGAGCAGGGAGCAGGGGGCAGGGAGCAGTGAGCAGGGAGCAGGGAGGGAGGGAGGCAGGGAGCAGTGAGCAGTGAGCAGTGAGCAAGGACGCAGGGAGCAGGGAGGCAGGGAGCAAGGACGCAGGGAGCAGGGAGGCAGGGAGCAGTGAGCAGGGAGGCAGGGAGCAGGGAGGCAGGGAGCAAGGACGCAGGGAGCAGGGAGCAGTGAGCAGTGAGCAAGGACGCAGGGAGCAGGGAGGCAGGGAGCAAGGACGCAGGGAGCAGGGAGGCAGGGAGCAGTGAGCAGGGAGGCAGGGAACAGTGAGCAGGGACGCAGGGAGCAGGGAGGCAGGGAGCAAGGACGCAGGGAGGCAGGGAGCAAGGACGCAGGGAGGCAGGGAGCAGGGAGCAAGGACGCAGGGAGCAGGGAGCAAGGACGCAGGTAGCAGGGAGCAGGGAAGCAGGGAGCAAGGACGCAGGGAGGCAGGGAGCAGGGAGCAAGGACGCAGGGAGGCAGGGAGGCATGGAGGCAGGGAGGCAGGGAGCAGGGAGGCAGGGAGCAGAGACTCAGGGAGGCAGGGAGCAGGGAGGGAAGCAGTGAGGCAGGAAGCAGAGAGCAGTGAGGCATTGAGCAGGGAGGCAGGGAGCAGGGAGAAAGGACGCAGGGAGGCAGGGAGCAGGGAGAAAGGACGCAGGGAGCAGGGAGGCAGGGAGCAGGGTAAAGGGAGGCAGGGACGCAGGGACACAGGGAGGCAGGGTCAGGGAGCAGGGAGCAGTAAGCAGGGAGGCAGGGAGCAGGGTCAGGGAGGCAGGGAGCAGGGAGGCAGGGAGCAGGGATGCAGGGACATATGGAGGCAGGGAGGCAGGGACGCAGGGAGGCAGGGAGCAGGGAGGCAGGGAGCAGGGAGGCAGGGAGCAGGGAGCAGGGAGCAGGGACGGAGCGAGCAGGGAGGCAGGGAGCAGGGAGGCAGGGAGCAAGGAGGCAGGGAGCAGGGTCAGGGAGCAGGGAGCAGTAAGCAGGAAGGCAGGGAGGCAGGGAGCAGAGACGCAGGGAGGTAGGGTCAGGGAGCAAGGAGTAGTGAGGCAGGGAGCAGTAAACAGGGACGTAGGGACTCAGGGAGGCAGTGAGGCAGGGAGCAGTGAGGCAGGGAGCAGTGAGGCAGGGAGAAGTGAGGCAGTGAGGCAGGGAGCAGTGAGGCAGGGAGCAGTGAGGCAGGGAGGCAGTGAGGCAGGGAGCAGTGAGGCAGGGAGCAGTGAGGCAGGGAGCAGGAGGCAGGGAGCAGTGAGGCAGGGAGCAGTGAGGCAGGGCAGGGAGGCAGGTGAGGCAGGGGCAGGAGAGTGAGGTGAGGCAGGGAGCAGTGAGGCAGGGAGCAGTGAGGCAGGGAGAGTGAGGCAGGGAGCAGGAGGCAGGAGAGTGAGCAGTGGGAGGAAGTGAGGCAGGGAGCAGTGAGGCAGGGAGCAGTGAGCAGGAGGCAGGGAGCAGTGAGGCAGGGAGCAGTGAGGCAGAGAGGCAGGGAGCAGGGAGGCAGAGAGCAATGAGGCAGGGAACAGGGAGGCAAGGAGCAGGGAGTCAGGGTCAGAGAGCAGGGTCAGGGAGCAGGGTCAGAGAGCATGGAGCAGGTTCAGAGAGCAGGGAGCAGGGTCAGAGAGCAGGGAGCAGGGAGCAGGGTCAGAGAGCAGGGTCAGGGAGCAGGGTCAGGGTCAGAGAGCAGGGAGCAGGGTCAGAGAGCAGGGAGCAGGGTCATAGAGCAGGGTCAGAGAACAGGGAGCAGGGAGCAGGGTCAGAGAGCAGAGAGCAGGGAGCAGGGTCAGGGAGCAGGGTCAGAGAGCAGGGAGCAGGGTCAGAGAGCAGGGAGCAGGGTCAGAGAGCAGGGTCAGGGAGCAGGGAGCAGGGTCAGGGAGCAGGGTCGGAGAGCAGAGAGCAGGGAGCAGGGTCAGGGAGCAGGGAGCAGGGTCAGAGAGCAGGGTCAGGGAGCAGGGTCAGAGAGCAGAGAGGAGCAGCCAGAGAAGATGAATGGAGAAAGAGCAAAGCCCTCTTATTAAAATGGAACAAAACAGTTATGACAGGAAACAGAGAGAGCAGGGAGGATTTTTTTCTCTGTTCTTTTCAATCCTTTTTGTCTTATACACACGTTAATGTATTTTTCTCTCTATTTTCACACATTTTGTTCTCTCATTACCTTACCTCTATGTCTGCCTCTCAATTCAATTCAATTTAAGGGCTTTATTGGCATGGGGAAAAAAATCTATGTCTCTGTCTCTCGCTGTCTCTTTGTCTCTCTTTCTCTTTCTCGCTCTCTGTCTCTCTCTGTCTCTCTGTCTCTTTGTCTCTCTCTCTCTCTCTCTCTGTATCTCTCTGTCTCTTTGTCTCTCTCTCTCTCTGTCTCTGTCTCTCTGTATCTCTCTGTCTCTTTGTCTCTCTGTCTCTGTCTCTCTGTCTCTCTGTGTCTCTGTGTCTCTCTCTCTCTGTCTCTCTGTCTCTCTCTGTCTCTCTGTCTCTCTCTGTCTCTCTGTCTCTCTCTGTCTCTCTGTCTCTCTCTGTCTCTCTGTATATCTCTGTCTCTGTATCTCTATGTCTCTCTGTATCTCTGTATCTCTCTGTCTCTCTGTATATCTCTGTCTCTGTATCTCTATGTCTCTCTGTATCTCTCTGTCTCTCTGTATCTCTCTGTCTCTCTCTGTCTCTCTGTATCTCTCTCTCTCTCCTTCTCCGTTTCGTTCACCTTGTGTAGACGGGAGACTAAACAGCCTCCACTATCACTAAAGCCAGAAGTCAAACCAATGGCCAGTAGACCCACAGGTCAGTGGAGAGCAGCAGCTTAGTCTGCACTGGGAGAGGAGTGGGGCTGTATCCTGTAGCTATTTATCATATCAAGATGATACTGTAACCTGTGACCCTGACTAAAGCATTTAGCCTCAGTAAATAATGAGCTCAACAAATGGGCCATCTTTTCACCATACACAATATTGTTAACGGTACATTGCTAACCTGACATCCTGGAGCTCTGTCTCCTGCCATGGGGTGGGGGGGGAAGCTTGTCTCTCTCTGTCTCTCTCTGTCTCCTGCCATGGGGTAGGGAGGGGAAGCTTGTCTCTCTCTGTCTCTCTCTGTCTCCTGACATCCTGGAGCTTTGTCTCCTGCCATGGGGACTGGGACATGTTTCGTATTGCGTCAGATAAAAATATTGACAAATACGCTGATTCGGTGTGCGAGTTCATTAGAACGTGCGTCGAAGATGTCGTTCCCATAGCAACGATAAAAACATTCCCTAACCAGAAACCGTGGATTGATGGCAGCATTCGCGTGAAACTGAAAGCGCGAACCACTGCTTTTAATCAGGGCAAGGTGACCGGAAACATGACAGAATATAAACAATGCAGCTATTCCCTCCGCAAGGCTATTAAACAAGCTAAGCGTCAGTACAGAGCCAAAGTGGAATCTCAATTCAATGGCTCAGACACAAGAGGCATGTGGCAGGGTCTACAGTCAATCACGGACTACAAGAAGAAACCCAGCCCAGTCACGGACCAGGATGTCTTGCTCCCAGGCAGACTAAATAACTGTTTTGCCCGCTTTGAGGACAATACAGTGCCACTGACACGGCCTGCAACGAAAACATGCGGTCTCTCCTTCACTGCAGCCGAGGTGAGTAAGACATTTAAACGTGTTAACCCTCGCAAGGCTGCAGGCCCAGACGGCATCCCCAGCCGCGCCCTCAGAGCATGCGCAGACCAGCTGGCCGGTGTGTTTACGGACATATTCAATCAATCCCTATACCAGTCTGCTGTTCCCACATGCTTCAAGAGGGCCACCATTGCTCCTGTTCCCAAGAAAGCTAAGGTAACTGAGCTAAACGACTACCGCCCCGTAGCACTCACTTCCGTCATCATGAAGTGCTTTGAGAGACTAGTCAAGGACCATATCACCTCCACCCTACCTGACACCCTAGACCCACTCCAATTTGCTTACCGCCCAAATAGGTCCACAGATGATGCAATCTCAACCACACTGCACACTGCAGGGGAAGCTGTCTCTCTCTGACTTGCGTGGGCAATTTGTTGAGTCTGACAGGAAGTAACTGAGGGTCAAGACTCTGAAAACATTTGCCAGGGATCTCTAGTTACATAACCAATCAGGAAGATGTACAATAATTTGGTTAATTTAATTAATTATATAATCTTATTTCAAATGCCTGCTGACATTTTACAATTTGACAGAAATCTGCTCTTGTCGTAGTAGGATTGGTTTTGCGTTACAGAACCATGTGGGTTACGGTCAGGCCAGCTCTCACTGCCTTACTGTAGCAGTGTCTCTCGTTAACAGGAAATAGAACTACCTTATCTGCCCAAAGGGAGTCCTAGCTTTGTGTTTGCATAAAACTTTGTAATGCACACAAACAGAAGAAAAGCCCTGCTTTTAAACTCGACCACATTGAGAAGGACTCGGGGGATTTGCCTAATTGCTGATAACAATGAAAATAGCCCGTTGACTAAATAAACTGTTCATTTTAGGAATGTTTTGGGAGTTTAGTCTTGGTACAAATTCATATTTTTCTAACCAGAAGAATGTAGCCTATGAACTGTCCTACAGCCACACTGAGGAGAGGAGAGGGGGAGGGGAGAGGGAGAGGGGGAGGAGGGGAGAGGGGAGGAGGAGAGAGGACAGGAGTGGGGAGGAGGGGATAGGAGAGGAGTGGGGAGGAGGGGATGGGAGAGGGGAGGAGGGGAGAGGAGTGTGGAGGAGGGGAGAGGAGTGTGGAGGAGAGATAGGGGAGGAGGGGAGAGGAGAGGAGAGGGGAGGAGGGGAGAGGGGAGGAGGGGAGAGAACAGGAGTGGGGAGGAGGGGAGAGGAGTGGGGAGGAGGGGAGGGGAGAGGAGGGGAGACGACAGGAGTGGGGAGGAGGGGAGAGGAGAGGGGAGAAGGGGAGAGGAGAGGGGAGGAGGGGAAAGGAGAGGAGTGGGGAGGAGGGGAGAGGAGAGGACAGGAGTGAGGAGGAGGGGAGAGGAGAGGGGAGGAGGGGAAAGAAGAGGAGTGGGGAGGAGGGGAGAGGGGAGGAGGGGAGAGGACAGGAGTGGGGAGGAGGGGAGAGGAGAGAGGACGAGGGGAGAGGAGAGGACAGGAGTGGGAGGAGGGGAGAGGAGAGGGGAGAAGGGGAGAGGAGAGGGAAGATAGGAGAGGAGAGGAGAGGGGGAGGGGATAGGAGAGGAGTGGGGAGGAGGGGAGAGGAGAGGGGAGGAGGGGAAAGAAGAGGAGTGGGGAGGAGGGGAGAGGGGAGGAGGGGAGAGGACAGGAGTGGGGAGGAGGGGAGAGGAGAGGACAGGAGTGGGGAGGAGGGGAGAGGAGAGGGGAGAAGGGGAGAGGAGAGGGAAGATATGAGAGGAGAGGAGAGGGGGGGAGGGGATAGGAGAGGAGAGGGGAGGAGGGGAGAGTATCCCTTTTTGTTTCTCAAAGCCTGAGGCTATGTCGGTGGATAAGGTCTGGACTGCAGTCACTTCAGTGGACGTCTGGTAGCCATATTCCCCAGCGCCGGACTCTCCTACCCCTCTAGCCACTCCAGCCTATCTACCCCGCCTCACCAGCCTCTCCGAACCTCTCCTCCTCCATCGATTTATAGTCAGGCCCCTGATCCACGCCTTGTTAATGCTTAGAGAGTACGCTAAATGTAAACAAAAAGAACTGCACAGGATATTGGACAGGCATGAGGAATGGGGCTGGGTGGCGGGAAAGCTGGGAAGATACAGTTCACCACGGTTGGTTGTTTAGGTGTGATTTTTTCCACAGGGAGAAGTCAGGCTGAATGTCAGGACACGAAGAGAAGGAAAAGAGGAAAGAGGAGGAGAGAAAAAAGAAGAGAGAAGATGACTCAATCCAAGGAAATAAATGGAGGATAGAAAGGAGGCAGAAGAGGGAAAGAGAGAGGGAAGGAGAGAGAGGAAAGGTGAGCGAGGAAAGGACAGAGGGAAGGAGAGAGAGGAAAGGAAAGAGAAGGAGAGAGAGGAAAGGAGAGACAGAAGGAGGGAGGAAAGGAGAGGGAAGGAGATAGAGGGAAGGAGAGAGGGAAGGAGAAAGGAAAGGAGAGAGGGAAGGTAAGAGAGGAAAGGATAGAGGGAAGGAGAGAGAGGGAAGGAGAGAGAGGAAAGGAGAGAGGGAAGGAGTGGGAAGGAGAGGGAGGAAAGGCGAGAGGGAAGGAGAGAGGGATGAAAGGAGAGAGGGAAGGAGAAAAAGGAAAGGAAAGAGAGGAAAGGAGAGAGGGAAGGAGAGAGAGAAAGAGGAGAGAGGAAAGGAGAGTGGGAGGGAGATAGCGGGAAGGAGAGATAGGGAAGGAGAGAGGAAAGGCGAGAGGGAAGGAGAGAGAGGAAAGGAGAGAGGAAAGGAGATAGCGGGAAGGAGAGATAGGGAAGGAGAGAGGAAAGGCGAGAGGGAAGGAGAGAGAGGAAAGGAGAGAGGAAAGGAGATAGCGGGAAGGAGAGATAGGGAAAGAGAGAGGAAAGGCGAGAGGGAAGGAGAGAGAGGAAAGGAGAGAGGGAAGGAGAGAGAGGAAAGGAAAGGAAAGAGAGGAAATGAGAGAGGGAAGGAGAGATAGGGAAGGAGAGAGAGGAAAGGAAAGAGAGGAAAGGAGAGAGGGAAGGAGAGAGAGAAAAGGAGAGAGGGAAGGAGAGAGGAAAGGGGAGAGAGAAAAGGAGAGAGGGAAGGAGAGAGGGAAGGAGAGAGCGGAAAGGAAAGAGATGAAAGGAGAGAGGGAAGGGGAGAGAGGAAAGTAGAGAGAGGAAAGGAGAGAGAGGAAAGGAGGGAGAGAAGGAGATAGAGGAAAGCAGAGAGGGAAGGAGAGAGAGGAATGGAGAGAGGGAAGGAGAGGGAGGAAGGAGAGAGAGGAAAGGAGAGCGGGAAGAGAGAGGAGGAAAGGAGAGAGGGAAGGAGATAAAGGGAAGGAGAGAGAGGAAAGGAAAGAGGGAAGGAGAGAGGGAAGGAGAGAGAGGAAAAGAGAGCGAGGAAAGGAGAGAGGGAAGGAGAGTGAACAAGGAGAGAGAGGGAAGGAGAGAGGAAAGGAGAGGGGGAAGGAGAGAGAGAGGAAAGGAGAGAGAGGAAAGGAGAGAGGGCAGGAGAGAGAGGCAAGGAGAGAGAGGGAAGGAGAGAGAGGGAAGGAGAGAGAGAAATGGATAGAGGGAAGGAGAGCGAGGAAGGAGAGAGAGGAAAGGAGAGCGGGAAGGAGAGAGAGAGGAAAGGAAAGAGAGGAAAGGAAAGAGGGAAGGAGATAGAAGGAAGGAGAGAGAGGAATGGGGAGAAGGAAAGAGAGAGAAGAAAGGAGAGCGGGAAGGAGAGAGCGAGGAAAGGAGAGAGGGAAGGAGATGAAAAGAGAGAGAGGAAAGGAGAGAGGGAAGGAGAGTGAACAAGGAGAGAGAGGGAAGGAGAGAGGAAATGAGAGGGAAGGAGAGGAAGGGAGAGGGAAGGAGAGAGACAGGAAAGGAGAGAGGGAAGGATAGAGAGAAGGAGAGAGAGGAAAGGAGAGAGGGAAGGAGAGAGCGAGAGGAAAGGAGAGAAGGAATGAGAGAGGGAAGGAGAGAGAGAGAGGAAAGGAGAGAGGGAAGGAGAGAGAGAGAGGAAATGTGAGAGAGGAAAGGAGAGCGGGAAGGAGAGAGAGGAAAGGAGAGCGGGAAGGAGAGAGAGAGGAAAGGAAAGAGAGGAAAGGAAAGAGGGAAGGAGATAGAAGGAAGGAGAGAGAGGAATGGGGAGAAGGAAAGAGAGAGAAGAAAGGAGAGCGGGAAGGAGAGAGCGAGGAAAGGAGAGAGAGGAAATGAGAGAGGGAAGGGGAGAGAGGAAAAGCGAGAGAGGGAAGGCGATGGAGAGAGAGGAAAGGAGAGAGGGAAGGAAAGAGGGGGAAAGGAGAGAGGGAAGGAGAGAGAGGAAAGGAGAGAGGAAAGGAGAGAGGGAGGAAGGAGAGAGGGGAGAAGAGAGAGGAAAGCAAAGGAAAGAGAGGAAAGGAGAGAGGGAATGAGAGAGAGAGGAATTGAGAGGGGGAGGAGAGAGGGAAGAAGAGAGAGGGAAGGAGATAGAGGAAAGGAGAGAGGAAAGGAGAGAGAGGAAAGGAGAGAGGGAAGGATTGAGAGGGAAGGAGAATGAGGAAAGGAGAGAGGGAAGGAGAAAGAGGAAAGGAGAGAGGGAAGGAGTGAGAGGGAAGGAGAAAGAGGAAAGGAGAGAGGGAAGGAGTGTAGAAAGCATAGCATAACACATACTGTAGAACAGAATCAGAGAGAGGAGAGAAGTTGGCCAACAGCCATCCCATCCCCTATGGACTTGTGTGAGTCAGTCACAGTCACATTCATAGGGAGGACTGTGGTTTGGTTGGACTGAGGCTCCCCTAGAGATGATGCTCTGTCAGTTTGTCAGCTACCATATGTCTGAGTGGGAGGGTTGTGTTGTTCCCCACCAATACACACTGATCTGGGACAGACAGGGCTCAATGGAAGCTGCAGCATATTATTTTACATTATTATTATTGGAGCCTGAAATCATGATGATGATGATGATGATTATGATGATGATGATGATGACCCAAGATGTATTCAGGTAGTATCTATTCCTGAGGGAAATCATGTATGGTTATTATTCTTCAGCTATCCCCCTCTAACTCCCCTCTCTCAAATAACCCCCTCTAACTCCCCTCTCTCAAATAACCCCTCTAACTCCCCTCTCTCAAATAACCCCCTCTAACTCCCCTCTCTCAAATAACCTCCTCTAACTCCACTCTCTCAAATAACCTCCTCTAACGCCCCTCTCTCAAATAACCCCCTCTAACTCCACTCTCTCAAATAACCCCTCTAACTCCCCTCTCTCAAATAACCCCCTCTAACTCCCCTCTCTCAAATAACCTCCTCTAACTCTACTCTCTCAAATAACCTCCTCTAACTCCACTCTCTCAAATAACCTCCTCTAACTCCACTCTCTCAAATAACCTCCTCTAACGCCCCTCTCTCAAATAACCCCCTCTAACTCCCCTCTCTCAAATAACACCCCTCTCTCTTTATCTCTCAGCTCCACAGACAAACAACTATTTCTACAATGCCATGTGCTGCAGTGGGGGTAAACAGTGTTGGCATTACAACCATCCTCTCTAGGCCAAAGGATTGCGTCTGTGTCCAAATGGCACTCTAATCTCTATATCATAGTGCACTACTTTTAGCCAGAGCCAGGTCAAAAGTTGTGCACTACATAGGGAATAGGGTGCCATTTGGGACGCATCCATTACGTTCAGTCAGACTTCAGTATGAGGGAAATGGTTTTCCTGTTCAAGAAAACTTCTCACAGGCTGCGGTAATTTTGGAGTCAAGACAAATATTTAATTTAGGGTCAGAGCTAATGCCTGAGACAACGGCTGGAAATGTATGCAGTGATCTGCACTGCTCATTAGATCCTGTTTCTTTCCCACCCTGAGCCTCCCAGCCCCCCACCGCTATAACATATGGAATCTAACTTCAAGAGGCTGTTACAGATGTAGATCTTAATTTGACCTGTATTGTTGCAGAAAAAGAATCCTGCAGCTACAGGATTTGAGTGTTTAGTCCATATTGTTGCCTGATTGGTGGTTAGGCTATTAGCTGGTCAAAACGAGGCTACATCAAAAGTGCAATACTTTTAATAGAAGTGTGCATTAGTGCAGGTTTTCACTCAATTTATGTCAATCACAAAACTTCTCAGCAACAAAAGAGTGATAAAATTAAGATCCTACATTTGTACCGTAACACTGGAGTATGTACATTAGAAATAGATCTTAGGAGAGTGTGTGTGATACACACATTAACTCATTAACATACACACATTCATACTCAAAGGAGCATGTACTAAGAGAAAAGCATACTCCGCTGTGAACTCATTTATGGAAAAAGTACAGGGGAAAACGCAGCCATGCAAATACATACAGCACAAATGTATACAGTCAAACTAAGATATTCACAAGGGAAGACAAAGGATGTGAAACTATCAAGAGGCATAGTCACATTCATATATTACAGAAGCAGTCTTCAGCATGTAGTTTTGAAAGTGATGCTCACAACCCAAAGGTGGTCCCATTTTTTGTGAACTACGTCATCCAATTGTGTGCTATTTCATCCAATTTATGTGATATGTTATGAATTTGTTGTGCTTAAGATCCCAGGGGGCATCTTTAATATAGAATACCATACGCTCTATCTGGTGAAGAACACTCCACTGAACACATCATAAATCTGTGACCAGACTCTCTGTCACACACACACACACACACACACACACACACACACACACAAACACACACACACACACACACACACACACACACACACACACACACGCGTGCAAACACTAGAAAACCAGAAGGATTGCCGAAATTAAAAAGTGTGGATAGACAAGCAAAGCCCATTACAACCAAATCACAATGCAGTTAGGATAGTTAGCTAGAGTACAAATTAGGCTGGTGAGTATATCGATTTAAAACATTCTGCCTCATACTATTCACTACTGTATCAGCATGAAACAGAGCTCATTTATGAAAACAATGAGTTATACCCCAACCCTCTAACCCTCTCCTCTCTTCCCTCTCCCCTCTTCCCCCTCTCTCCTCTCCTCTCACTCTCCTCCCCTCTCTTTTCTTCTTCACTCTCCCTCTCCTCTCTGCTCTCCTCCTCTCTCTCCCCTCTCCCCCTTCCTCATTAATGAGTGAATATAAAGATTGAGCTGTGATGTTATAAAGCTGAGATGACAACACTGGGACTAACAAGCCTATGGGGAGTTTACTGGTTCATAGCATTATGCCTCACTACATTATACACTGTGTATCAGTATATTATTTTGGCTATAAAATATGAAACAAATAACATATGCCCCATTTCTTCAAACCTCTCACTCTAACTCTCTCTCCTCTCTTCCACCCCTCTCCTCTCTTCTGCCCCTCTTCCCCTCTCCTCTCTTCCTCCCCTCTCCTCTCTTCCTCCCCTCTCCTCTTTCTCCCCTCTCCTCTCTTCCTCCCCTCTCCTCTCTTCTGCCCCTCTTCCCCTCTCCTCTCTTCCTCCCCTCTTCTGCCCCGCTTCCCCTCTCCTCTCTTCCTCCCCTCTCCTCTCTTCCTCCCCTCTCCTCTCTTCTGCCCCTCTTCTTCCTCTCTCCTCCCTCTCCTCTCTTCCCCTCTTCCCCTCTCCTCTCTTCCTCCCCTCTCCTCTCTTCCTCCCCTCTCCTCTCTTCTGCCCCTCTTCCCCTCTCCTCCCCTCTCCTCTCTTCTGCCCCTTTCCACCCCTCTCCTCTCTTCTGCCCCTCTTCCCCTCTCCTCTCTTCCTCCCCTCTTCCCCTCTCCTCTCTTCCTCCCCTCTCCTCTCTTCCTCCCCTCTCCTCTCTTCTGCCCCTCTTCCCCTCTCCTCTCTTCCTCCCCTCCCCTCCTCCCCTCTCCTCTCTTCTGCCCCTCTTCCCTCTCCTCTCTTCCTCCCCTCTCCTCTCTTCTGCCCCTCTCCACCCCTTCTCCCCTCTCCTCTCTTCTGCCCTCTTCCCCTCTCCTCTCTTCCTCCCCTCTCCCTCTCTTCTGCCCCTCTTCCCCCCTCTTCCTCCCCTCTCCTCTCTTCTGCCCCTCTTCCCCTCTCCTCTCTTCCACCCCTCCTCCCCTCTCCTCTCTTCTGCCCCTCTTCCCCTCTCCTCTCTTCCTCCCCTCCTCCCCTCTCCTCTCTTCTGCCCCTCTTCCCCTCTCCTCCCCTCTCCTCTCTTCCTCCCCTCCTCCCCTCTCCTCTCTTCTGCCCCTCTTCCCCTCTCCTCTCTTCCTCCCCTCTCCTCTCTTCTGCCCCTCTTCCCCTCTCCTCTCTTCCTCCCCTCTCCTCTCTTCCTCCCCTCCTCCCCTCTCCTCTCTTCTGCCCCTCTTCCCCTCTCCTCCCCTCCTCCCCTCTCCTCTCTTCCTCCCCTCCTCCCCTCTCCTCTCTTCTGCCCCTCTCCTCTCCCTCTCCTCTCTTCCTCCCCTCTCCTCTCTTCTGCCCCTCTTCCCCTCTCCTCTCTTCCTCCCCTCTCCTCTCTTCCTCCCCCTCTCTTCTGCCCCTCTTCCCCCTCCCCCTCCTCCCCTCTCCTTTCTTCTGCCCCTCTTCCCTCTCCACCCCTCCTCCCCTCTCCTCTCTTCCTCACCTCCTCCCCCTCTCCTTTCTTCTGCCCCTCTTCCCCTCTCCACCCCTCCTCCCCTCTCCTTTCTTCTGCCCCTCTTCCCCTCTCCACCCCTCCTCCCCTCTCCTCTCTTCTGCCCCTCTTCCCCTCTCCTCCCCTCCTCCCCTCTCCTTTCTTCTGCCCCTCTTCCCCTCTCCACCCCTCCTCCCCTCTCCTCTCTTCTGCCCCTCTTCCCCTCTCCACCCCTCTCCTCTCTTCTGCCCCTCTTCCCCTCTCCTCTCTTCCTCCCCTCTCCTCTCTTCCTCCCCTCTCCTCTCTTCTGCCCCTCTTCCCCTCTCCTCCCCTCTCCTCTCTTCTGCCCCTCTCCACCCCTCCTCCCTCTCCTCTCTTCTGCCCCTCTTCCCCTCTCCTCCCCTCCTCCCCTCTCCTTTCTTCTGCCCCTCTCCACCCCTCCTCCCCTCTCCTCTCTTCCTCCCCTCTCCTCTCTTCTGCCCCTCTTCCCCTCTCCACCCCTCCTCCCCTCTCCTCTCTTCTGCCCCTCTTCCCCTCTCCTCCCCTCTCCTCTCTTCTGCCCCTCTTCCCCTCTCCACCCCTCCTCCCCTCTCCTCTCTTCTGCCCCTCTTCCCCTCTCCTCTCTTCCTCCCCTCTCCTTTCTTCTGCCCCTCCTCCCATCTCCTCTCTTCCTCTCCTCTCCTCTCTTCCTCATGAATGAGTAGAATATAATGTGTTTAGCAACAAATCAAATATTATTGGTGGCATACACATATTTAGCAGATGTTATCGTGGGTGTAGCGAAATGCTTGTGTTCCTAGTTACAACAGTGTAGTAGTATCTAACAATTCATAGCAATACACACAAATCTAAAAGTAAAAGAATGGATTTAAGAAAAATTGAAATATTAGGACGAGCAATGTCGGAGTCCAGAGTATAAAAAAATATATACAGTACCAGTCAACAATTTGGACACCTGCTCATTCAAGGGTTTTTATTTTTTTTAAACTATTTTCTACATTGTAGAATAATAGCAAAGACATCAAAACGATGAAATAACACATATGGAATCATGTAGTAACCAAAACAGTGTTAAACAAATCAAAATATATTTTATATTTGAGATTCTTCAAAGTAGCCACCCTTTGCTTTGATGACAGTGATGCGTTGTGCAGACCTCACTACCCTCTGGAGAGCCCTGCGGTTGCGAACGTTGCAGTTGCCGTACCAGGTGGTGATACAGCCTGACAGGATGCTCTCAGTGATGCGTTGGGCTGACCGCACCCCCCTCTGGAGAACCCTGCGGTTGAGGACGTTGCAGTTGCCGTACCAGGTGGTGATACAGCCTGACAGGATGCTCTCAGTGATGCGTTGGGCTGACCGCACCCCCCTCTGGAGAGCCCTGCGGTTGAGGACGTTGCAGTTGCCGTACCAGATGGTGATACAGCCTGACAGGATGCTCTCAGTGATGCGTTGGGCTGACCGCACCCCCCTCTGGAGAGCCCTGCGGTTGAGGACGTTGCAGTTGCCGTACCAGGTGGTGATACAGCCTGGCAGGATGCTCTCAATGGTGCATCTGTAAAAGTTTGTGAGGGTCTTATGTGCCAAGCCGAATTTATGTGTGGGGGGACCATTTCAGATTGTCAGTGATGTGTACATCTGCGGCCCTGTCAATGTAGATGGAGGCGTGCTCCCTCTGCTGTCTCCTGATGTCCACGATCAGCCCCTTCGTTTTGTTGACGTTGAGGGAGAGGTTATTTTCCTGACACCACTCCACCAAGGCCCTCACCTCCTCCCTGTAGGCTGTCTTGTCATTGTTGGTAATCAGGCCTACTACTGTTGTGTCGTCTGCAAACTTGATGATTGAGTTGGAGGCGTGCCTGGCCACGCAGTCATGGGTGAACAGGGAGTACAGGAGGGGGCTGAGCACACACCCTTGTGGGGCCCCTGTGTTGAGGAACAGCGTAGTGGAGGTGTTGTTTCCTACCTTCACCACCTGGGGGTGGCCCATCAGGAAGTCCAAGACCCAGTTGCACAGGGTTTGGTTCAGACCCAGGGCCTCAGCTTTATGATGAGCTTCGAGGATACTAGGGTGTTGAAGGCTGAGTTGTATTCAAATAAACTGTATTCTTACATAGGTTTTCCTATTGTCCAAATGGGATAGAGCAGTGTGCAGTGCGATGGCGATTGCATCATCCGTGGATCTATTGGGGCGGTATGCAAATTGCAGTGGGTTTAGGGCGTCGGGTATGGTGGAGGTAATATGATCCTTAACTAGCCTCTCAAAGCACTTCATGATGACAGAAGTGAGTGCTACAGGGTGACACGCTTAAATGTCTTACTCATGTCGGCCACGGAGAACGAGAGTTCACAGTCCTCGGGAGCGGCTCATGTCAGCGGCACTGTGTTATCCTCAAAGTGGGAAAAGAAGGTGTTTAGCTTGTCCGGGAGCTAGACGTTGGTGTCTGCGACGTGGCTGGTTTTCCCTTTATAATCCGTTATTGTCTGGAGTCTCTGCCACATACGTCTCGTGTCTGAGCCATTGAATTGCGACTCCACTCTGTCTCTTTACTGACATTTTGCCCGTTTGTTTGCCTTACAGAATAACCGCATAACTGGAATGTTTCTATTTGATCATATTCCCAGCCACCTTGCCGTGGATAAATGCGGTGGTTCGCATTTTTAGTTTAGCGTGAATGCTGCCTTCTTTCCACGTTTTTTGGTTTGGATAGGTTTTATTCATCACAGTGGGAACAACATCCCCTATACACTTCCTGATGAACTCAGTCAACGTGTCAGTGTATTCGTCAATGTTATTCTCAGAGGCAACCCGGAACATGTCCTAGTCCGCTTGATCAAAACAGTCTTGAAGCATGGATTCTGATTGGTCAGACCAGAATAGACCTGAGCATGGGTACCTCCTGTTTGAGTTTCTGCCTATAGGAAGGGAGGAGCAAAATGGAGTCATTATCTGATTTGCGAAGTGAGGTCGGGAAAGGGCCTTGTTGAGAGTATTTGAAGTACGAGTACAGCAGGCAATGTGTTGATAGAACTTCGGTAGCGTTTTTCTCAGATTTGCCTTATTAAAGTCCCCAGCTATAATAAATGCAGCCTCAGAATATGCAGTTTCCAGTTTGCACATAGTCCAGTGTAGTTCTTTGAGAGCCGTCGGCTTGATTTGGATATACACAGCTGTGACGAAAACCGAAGAATATTCTCTAGGAAGGTAGTGCGGTCGGCATTTGATTGTGAGGTATTCTATGTTGGGTGAACAAAAGGACTTGAGTTCCTGTACGTTACCAGAATCACACCATGAGTAGTTAATCACAAAACATACACCTCCGCCTTTCTTCCTCCCGGAGAGTTCTTTATTCCTAGCCGCTGGCTATATGGACAGGGACAGTATATCTGGAGAGAGCCCAGACTCTGTGAAACAGAGTGTTACAGTCCCTGATGTCTCGCTGGAAGTAGATCCTCTTCCTGAGCAAGTCAACTTTACTGTCCAGGCACTGAACATGTTCTAGGAAGCAATGAATGTTGTGCATGCCTCCTGAGTCTTGGAGCAGCCTCTGGGATAGGATTAATCGCCTTGGAAGGTACAAACAAAGGATCAAATTCAGGAAAGTTGTATTCCTGGTTGAGATGCCTCTCTGATATCCGAAAGATCTTTCCGGCTGTATGTAATAATGCAAAGAAGGTTCTGGGCTAATGATGTGAGAAATAACATTTAAAAAACTTGCCTCAGAGCTTGAAACAAGGTGGCCATGTCTATCGACGCCATCTTGTTCACAACACAGTCTTTCCCACTGAGAAGTACTATCTCTGCCATGGCTTTGATGTTCTATTTTTTAACTATCAGCCCTTTCTGACTCGCCCTCAGCCAAATTGATCTGAAATTAACATACGGTTTGTTCTGTATCACATCGCATCGTACTGCTGAAGTGAAAAATGTAATATATGGTAGGAAGAAAAATAAAACGTTTCTCTGAGGAAAAAAAAAAAGTTTCCACTTTTTTGCTTGTGGCAGTAATCCATCACGTAATAATAGCATTAGGGTTTCTGTTTGGTAATAGTGTAGTAAGCACACTGGGTTGTGTGTTTGGTAATAGTGCAGTAAGCACACTGGGTTTTCTGTTTGGTAATAGTGCAGTAAGCACACTGGGTTTCTGTTTGGTAATAGTGCAGTAAGCACACTGGGTTTTCTGTTTGGTAATAGTGCAGTAAGCACACTGGGTTTCTGTTTGGTAATAGTGCAGTAAGCACACTGGTGTTTCTGTTTGGTAATAGTGCAGTAAGCACACTGGGTTTTCTGTTTGGTAATAGTGCAGTAAGCACACTGGGTTTTCTGTTTGGTAATAGTGCAGTAAGCACACTGGTGTTTCTGTTTGGTAATAGTGCAGTAAGCACACTGGGTTTTCTGTTTGGTAATAGTGCAGTAAGCACATTGGGTTTCTGTTTGGTGATAGTGCAGTAAGCACACTGGGTTTCTGTTTGGTAATAGTGCAGTAAGCACACAGGTGTTTCTGTTTGGTAATAGTGCAGTAAGCACACTGGGTTTCTGTTTGGTAATAGTGCAGTAAGCACACAGGTGTTTCTGTTTGGTAATAGTGCAGTAAGCACACTGTGTTTCTGTTTGGTAATAGTGCAGTAAGCACACTGTGTTTCTGTTTGGTGATAGTGCAGTAAGCACACTGGGTTTCTGTTTGGTAATAGTGCAGTAAGCACACAGGTGTTTCTGTTTGGTAATAGTGCAGTAAGCACACTGTGTTTCTGTTTGGTAATAGTGCAGTAAGCACACTGTGTTTCTGTTTGGTGATAGTGCAGTAAGCACACTGGGTTTCTGTTTGGTAATAGTGCAGTAAGCACACTGGGTTTTCTGTTTGGTAATAGTGCAGTAAGCACACTGGTGTTTCTGTTTGGTAATAGTGCAGTAAGCACACTGGGTTTTCTGTTTGGTAATAGTGCAGTAAGCACACTGGGTTTTCTGTTTGGTAATAGTGCAGTAAGCACACTGGGTTTCTGTTTGGTAATAGTGCAGTACACACACTGGTGTTTCTGTTTGGTAATAGTGCAGTAAGCACACAGGGTTTTCTGTTTGGTAATAGTGCAGTAAGCACACTGGGTTTCTGTTTGGTGATAGTGCAGTAAGCACACTGGGTTTCTGTTTGGTAATAGTGTAGTAAGCACACAGGTGTTTCTGTTTGGTAATAGTGCAGTAAGCACACTGGGTTTCTGTTTGGTGATAGTGCAGTAAGCACACTGGGGTGTCTGTTTGGTGATAGTGCAGTAAGCACACTGGGGTGTCTGTTTGGTAATAGTGCAGTAAGCACACTGGGTTGTGTGTTTGGTAATAGTGCAGTAAGCACACTGGGTTGTGTGTTTGGTAATAGTGCAGTAAGCACACTGGGTTGTGTGTTTGGTAATAGTGCAGTGAGCACACTGGGGTGTCTGTTTGGTAATAGTGCAGTAAGCACTGATGGAATGAAGGCCTGAACGGCCTCGCTAGAGCGGAGGCCGATGTATAAATATGACACATTCATCTGTAGTGTCCCAGCTAGCCTGACGAATGAGCTGCTGCTTTTTGACAGCACAAAACAATGTTTAGTTATAGCATGCATTTTCTCAATATATTAAAGAGCCTTTCCAGGCAGACGGGATGACATCTACAGAGTGACTGACGAGGTTGTCAAGCTGTAAAAAATATTTGAAAAGTTGAATATGGTTATAGATGTTGTTTTCTATGTTCAAATACCATGTTTAACCAGATTTCAAGAGAGACATCGACAGACTTCAAGAGCAACATGTAGGACTTCTGTAACCTGTGTGGCTCAGTTGGGGGTCCTGTGTGGCTCAGTTGGGGGTGATGTGTGGCTCAGTTGGGGGTCCTGTGTGGCTCAGTTGGGGGTCCTGTGTGGCTCAGTTGGGGGTCCTGTGTGGCTCAGTTGGGGGTCCTGTGTGGCTCAGTTGGGGGTCCTGTGTGGCTCAGTTGGGGGTCCTGTAAGGCTCAGTTGGGGGTCCTGTAAGGCTCAGTTGGGGGTCCTGTGTGGCTCAGTTGGGGTCCTGTGTGGCTCAGTTGGGGGTCCTGTGGCTCAGTTGGGGGTTGTGTGTGGCTCAGTTGGGGGTCCTGTGTGGCTCAGTTGGGGGTCCTGTGTGGCTCAGTTGGGGGTCGTGTGTGGCTCAGTTGGGGGTCCTGTGTGGCTCAGTTGGGGGTCCTGTGTGGCTCAGTTGGGGGTCATGTGTGGCTCAGTTGGGGGTCCTGTGTGGCTCAGTTGGGGGTCCTGTGTGGCTCAGTTGGGGGTCCTGTGTGGCTCAGTTGTTAGAGCAGGGCACTTGCATTGTCAGGGTTGTGTGTTTGATCCACAAGTAAAATGTATGAACACATGACTGTAAGTCGCAAAAGTGTTTGCTAAATGGCATATATGCATATTATTATATTCTTAACTATTGTAGCTAGCGAAGACTCTATAGGACATCTCATTGTATCAGTGCTGTTGCTGGTCTCTGCCAAATTGGAACACTCTGCAGAGAAATCTCACACTAAATCTTTAGGCAAAAACATACAGTACATCTGCAGTATGTTTCCAGTATGTCATATAATTTCTACATCATGGGAGTGTATAAGTATGTATGTTTGAATAACTAAATATGTTCCATGATGTAAATCTGCTGAGGGAATACTTGAGTGATGAGGTCTGGAACAGTCACACACAGGAGAGTCACAAGCACTCACTTTCCCTTGGTCTCTCTCAGTCACACACGTGCACAAACACAAGCACTCACTTTCCCTTGGTCTCTCTCAGTCACACACATGCACAAACACAAGCACTCACTTTCCCTTGGTCTCTCTCAGTCACACACATGCACAAACACAAGCACTCACTTTCCCTTGGTCTCTCTCAGTCACACACATGCACAAACACAAGCACTCACTTTCCCTTGGTCTCTCTCAGTCACACACATGCACAAACACAAGCACTCACTTTCCCTTGGTCTCTCTCAGTCACACACATGCACAAACACAAGCACTCACTTTCCCTTGGTCTCTCTCAGTCACACACATGCACAAACACAAGCACTCACTTTCCCTTGGTCTCTCTCAGTCACACACATGCACAAACACAAGCACTCACTTTCCCTTGGTCTCTCTCAGTCACACACATGCACAAACACAAGCACTCACTTTCCCTTGGTCTCTCTCAGTCACACACATGCACAAACACAAGCACTCACTTTCCCTTGGTCTCTCTCAGTCACACACATGCACAAACACAAGCACTCACTTTCCCTTGGTCTCTCTCAGTCACACACAAGCACTCACGTGCACACACACTACTTCACATACATTCCCTCTGACCCACTGCTAGCATGCTTTCAGTCTTTCTGGCGTCTGCCCCTCTCTCGCTGACAAAGGGACAGTATTATATCCCCCCCCTCCTAGTGTTTGATCTGCCTTGTCTTTCATCGTGGCTCAACTCGTGGCTCAACTTTCCCAGTGCTGAGTGCCACTGCCCACCAGCACAACACCAGCTCTCAGGTTTCTCTCATCCCTACAGACGGACAGACAGACAGACAGACAGACAGACAGACAGACAGACAGACAGACAGACAGACAGACAGACAGACAGACAGACAGACAGACAGACAGACAGACAGACAGACAGACAGACAGACAGACAGACAGACAGACAGACAGACAGACAGAGTGTGTACAGCTGGGGAGAGTTTAGACTGACTGGCCCCGAATCAGACATCTCCTGGATCCATGACAACAGACAAGTGTTTCTGGCAACAGTTAGCATGCTGCTTAATCTGCACTATGTAGAGATATACTCTACAACAGTTAGCATGCTGCTTAATCTGCACTATGTAGAGATATTCTCTATAACAGTTAGCATGATGCTTACTCTGCACTATGTAGAGATATACTCTACAACAGTTAGCATGATGCTTAATCTGCACTATGTAGAGATATTCTGTACAACAGTTAGCATGCTGCTTAATCTGCACTATGTAGAGATATTCTCTACAACAGTTAGCATGATGCTTAATCTGCACTATGTAGAGATATTCTCTACAACAGTTAGCATGATGCTTAATCTGCACTACGTAGAGATATACTGGTATGCTGTTTTCTATTATGTGCCTACGTTGTGATTCTGACTTTGACTATAAAGTTTAATTAAATAAAAAACAATTGTTGACAAAAAGAGGTTTAAACTCTGCACACAATTTCATATCTTGATCCTGTTCCCCTGTAGAGGTTTGGCAGACGTGTTGGTGAGGGTACTGTCACAGTATGTGTGGACAGATGGAAGCGTGAGGCCATTATTTCCAAGGACAGCTTCTAATCTCTGTCTTTCTTCTACTACTAGAGGAGGGAAGGCAGGGAAGAGTATTCCCTGTGCAGGGGAGATATATCAAATGAAAGGCCTCTCTCTCTGTCCTCTCCTCTGCCTCTCTCTTTTCTCCTCTCCTGGAAGAAATTACACAGAACTCAAGGATTCCCAAGGTCAACCGCACACACACACGCTCTATCCCTGAGGAGTGTATGGTTAGACACCAGGTCCTCTGGTGAGGGGGTCTGTTAATTACCAACTGTAAGGGGGTCATGTGATTGACAGCCTCTCTCTCTTTCTTTCATACACAGATGGGTCTAATTTAAGCTACTGTCACGCCTATTCCCATTCTCCCTCTCCAGTGCTCCACGTCGCCGATCTATTAACCACTGATCCTGGTACCATCATTACGCACACCTGCTCCCCATCATTACGCACACCTGCTCCCCATCATTGCGCACACCTGCTCCACATCATTACGCACACCTGCTCCACATCATTACGCACACCTGCTCCACATCATTACACACACCTGCTCCACATCATTACGCACACCTGCTCCCCATCATTACGCACACCTGCTCCCCATCAATACGCACACCTGCTCCCCATCATTACGCACACCTGCTCCCCATCAATACGCACACCTGCTCCCCATCATTACGCACACCTGCTCCCCATCATTACGCACACCTGCTCCCCATCATTACGCACACCTGCTCCCCATCATTACTCACACCTGGATCTCATCATCCCCTTGATTACTCTCTTAGCCCTCAGTAGCCTCAGTCAACAGGCAGTATTGGTTTTGTCTCGTTCAGTACGCCTCTCCTGTTTAGTTTATCTGCCTTTTATTATTATTAACCTCGCCTTCTCCACCTGTTTCCTGCCTCCCAGCGCAATCATTTCAGTTTACTGCCTCGCAAATTATGGAAGCAGCTGGGTGAGGTCCTCCGTGTCCTCCACCGCCTCGACGCCACCCGAGAGGATTCACCTCCAACTAGCAGAGGGCCTCTTATCGCAAGTTGTCCCAGCAGCCAGCCCCCAGCCTACCCAGCAACCAGCCCCCCAACCAACCAACCCAGCCCCCAGCCTACCCAGCAGCCAGCCCACCAGCATACCCAGCAGTCCGCCCCCAACCTACCAAGCAGCCAGCCCCAGCCTACCCAGCAGCCCCCCAGCCCCCCAGCCAACCAACCCAGCCCCAGCCTACCCAGCAGCCAGCCCACCAGCATACCCAGCAGTCCGCCCCCCAACCTACACAGCAGTCAGCCAGCCCCAGCCTCAACCCATCAGCCACAGCAGTCAGCCCCCCAGCCTACACAACAGTCAGCCCCCAGCCTACACAGCAGCCCCCAGCCTACACAGCAGTCAACCCCCAGCCTACACAGCAGTCAGCCCCCCAGCCTACACAGCAGTCAGCCCCCAGCCTACACAGCAGTCAACCCATCAGCCTACCCAGCAGTCAGCCCCCAGCCTACCCAGCAGTAAGCCCCCCAGCCTACCCAGCAGTCAGCCCCCAACCTACCAAGCAGCCAGCCCCCAGCCTACACAGCAGTCAGCCCCCAGCCTACACAACAGTCAGCCCCCCAGCCTACACAGCAGTCAGCCCCAGCCTACACAGCAGTCAGCCCCCAGCCTACCCAGCAGTCAGCCCCCAGCCTACCCAGCAGTCAGCCCCCCAGCCTATCACAGCAGTCAGCCCCCAGCCTACACAGCAGTCAACCCCCCAGCCTACACAGCAGTCAGCCCCCAGCCAGCCCCCCAGCCACCCAGCAGTCAACCCCCAGCCTACACAGCAGTCAGCCCCAAGCTCAACCCAGCAGTCAGCCCCAGCCTACCCAGCAGTCAACCCCACAGCCTACACAGCAGTCAACCCATCAGCCTACCCAGCAGTCAGCCCCACAGCCTACACAGCAGTCAACCCATCAGCCTACCCAGCAGTCAGCCCCCAGCCTACCCAGCAGTAAGACCCCCAGCCTACCCAGCAGTCAGCCCCAGCCTACCCAGCAGTCAGCCCCCAGCCTACACAGCAGTCAGCCCCAGCCTACACAGCAGTCAACCCCCCAGCCTACACAGCAGTCAGCCCCAGCCTACATAGCAGTCAACCCCCCAGCCTACACAGCAGTCAGCCCCCAAGCCTACCCAGCAGTCAGCCCCCCAGCTTACCCAGCAGTCAGCCCCCAGCCTACACAGCAGTCAACCCATCAGCCTACCCAGCAGTCAGCCCCACAGCCTACACAGCAGTCAACCCATCAGCCTACCCAGCAGTCAGCCCCCAGCCTACCCAGCAGTAAGACCCCCAGCCTACCCAGCAGTCAGCCCCCAGCCTACCCAGCAGTCAGCCCCCAGCCTACACAGCAGTCAGCCCCCAGCCTACACAGCAGTCAACCCCCCAGCCTACACAGCAGTCAGCCCCCAGCCTACATAGCAGTCAACCCCCCAGCCTACACAGCAGTCAGCCCCCAAGCCTACCCAGCAGTCAGCCCCCAGCTTACCCAGCAGTCAGCCCCACAGCCTACACAGCAGTCAACCCATCAGCCTACCCAGCAGTCAGCCCCACAGCCTCACACAGCAGTCAACCCATCAGCCTACCCAGCAGTCAGCCCCCAGCCTACCCAGCAGTAAGACCCCAGCCTACCCAGCAGTCAGCCCCCAGCCTACCCAGCAGTCAGCCCCCAGCCTACCCAGCAGTCAGCCCCACAGCCTACACAGCAGTCAACCCATCAGCCTACCTAGCAGTCAGCCCCCCAGCCCACCCAGCAGTCAGCCCCCAGCCTACCCAGCAGTCAGACCCCTGCCTACCCAGCAGTCAGCCCCCAGCCTACCCAGCAGTCAGCCCCCAGCCTACACAGCAGTCAACCCATCAGCCTACCCAGCAGTTAGCCCCCCAGCCTACCCAGCAGCTAGCCCCCAGCCTACCCAGCAGTCAGCCCCCAGCCTACCCAGCAGTCAGCCCCCAGCCTACCCAGCAGTAAGCCCCCAGCCTACCCAGCAGTCCGCCCCAACCTACCAAGCAGCCAGCCCCCAGCCTACACAGCAGTCAGCCCCCCAGCCTACACAACAGTCAGCCCCCCAGCCTACACAGCAGTCAGCCCCCAGCCTACACAGCACAGCCCCAGCAGTCAGCCCCCCAGCCTACACAGCAGTCAGCCCCCCAGCCCCCAGCCTAGCCCCAGCAGTCAGCCCCCCAGCCTACCCAGCAGTCAGCCTACCCCCAGCCTACACAGCAGTCAGCCCCAGCCTACACAGCAGTCAACCCCCCAGCCTACACAGCAGTCAGCCCCCAGCCTACACAACAGTCAGTCATCCCCCAGCCTACACAGCAGTCAGCCCCCCAGCCTACACAGCAGTCAGCCCCCAGCCTACCCAGCAGTCAGCCCCCAGCCTACCCAGCAGTCAGCCCCCCAGCCTACACAGCAGTCAGCCCCCAGCCTACACAGCAGTCAACCCCCCAGCCTACACAGCAGTCAGCCCCAGCCTACATAGCAGTCAACCCCCCAGCCTACACAGCAGTCATCCCCCATCCCCCAGCCTACCCAGCAGTCAGTCCCCATCAGCCTACCCAGCAGTCAGCCCCACAGCCTACACAGCAGTCAACCCATCAGTCTACCCAGCAGTCAACCCCCACAGCCTACACAGCAGTCAACCCATCAGCCTACCCAGCAGTCAGCCCCCAGCCTACCCAGCAGTCAGCCCCCCAGCCTACCCAGCAGTCAGCCCCACAGCCTACACAGCAGTCAACCCATCAGCCTACCCAGCAGTCGGCCCCCAGCCCACCCAGCAGTCAGCCCCCCAGCCTACCCAGCAGTCAGACCCCAGCCTACCCAGCAGTCAGCCCCCCAGCCTACCCCCAGCCCCAGCCTACCCAGCAGTCAGCCCCCAGCCTACACAGCAGTCAACCCATCAGCCTACCCAGCAGTTAGTCCCCCAGCCTACCCAGCAGCTAGCCCCCAGCCTACCCAGCAGTCAGCCCCCCAGCCTACCCAGCAGTCAGCCCCCCAGCCTACCCAGCAGTCAGCCCCCCAGCCTACACAGCAGTCAACCCATCAGCCTACCCAGCAGTCAGCTCCCCCAGCCTACCCAGCAGCTAGTACCCCAGCCTACCCAGCAGTCAGCCCCTCCCACTATTTCGCCCATCAGACGGGAGCCCCACCACCAAGATGTCCAAGGTTGCCATGGTAATTTCCCTACTGACCGGGTGGGCGTTGGAGTGGACTACAGCCGTCTGGGAGAAAGGAGAGGAAGTGCTGGTTTCCTAAGAGAGGTTCATGGCTCTGTTCAGGGCAGAGAGGGAGGTGAGCGACTATTCCAACTCCGGCAGGGTTCCCAGACAGCTGCGGAGTACGCCCTCACCTTCTGAACCGTGGCAGCCTCCAACTCTGCACCCTATTCCGTAGAGGACTGCACAAGGAGGTCCAGCAGCCAGGAGGGGCACCAGCTTTAGCGGAGAGCGTCCCAACCCGAGGTCCACTGGGGCAGAGGTGCAGCCCCGTCCGTGATCATCCATCTCCCAGGGTAGTGAGTATTCCATCATCATTGTTCTCTGCCAAACCCTTCCTGGCTTCCATTTCACTGGCTGGCTGTCCCTCATGTGTTGTCTGTACAGCTCTAGTGGACTCCGGTGCCGCGGAATTGAATCGACCAGGCCCTCGCCTCCTCCCTGAACTTCACCTTGCACCCGCTCTCCTCTCCATTTCCGGTCCAAGCCTTTTATTATTATTAAACTCATCTTCTGCACCTAGTTCCTGACTCCCAGCGCATTACAGCTACCTACATTACACACACACACACACACACACACACTGAGAAATACAAAAAAACATACAGTCACACTCATACACAACATCAGACACAACGATGTAAAAGCGTATACTAGTTTATTCTCATAAGTATAAACTGCTTGCACTCAAACAACACAGAAATACAACAACAAAATCCCCGCCCATATTTAACCATGACACAGAGGGCATGGGAAGTTCAGTGGGCACAAAGCGTTAGGTTAGCTGGGGACCTCCCCGGGCTGCGAAGGGAGCTCCACTGTAATGGGTGTATTTTAGGAGGAACCCTGTGGCTTCAGAGGCCACTCATTATGTTTCAACACAAAGGTTGAGTTAAAGCTGCTGAGTGCACTAATTCTGTTTCTGACATAGAGGCAAATGCCCAATGTCCACCACTCCACTCTTCTTCCCTAGACGTCTCTGTCTCGCGTTCTCTCTCGTGTTTTATTGTACTGTCTGTCAGTAGCTCTGTTATTGACACTACCTAACCAGCAGGTCCAGCCCAATACCGCAGGAGAAAAGGAGAGAGAGGACGGAGTAGTGTTTTTAAATGACCAGTTTCTTTAAATAGGACCTATTCTCCAACTTGCCCAGAAATGTTTGGGGTGTTTGTGAATGGTCAGTCCGTTTGCGTGTCTAGAGAGGACAAGAAGGGGCCCCTATTGAAACAACACTCTCCCTGCTGTATTTCCTTGTCTACCACCCTCAGTCTATCAATAAAATCTAAATAAAATATATAAAGGTGGAAGTCAAAGCAACAACAACAACAAAACCAAAAAAGAGTGTGGAAGAACATTACTTTTCCTTAGAATACATTTAGGGTGATTTTCACTTGACCGAAAGAGTCTTTAGAGAAGGAATGGCCAGACCAAGGATTTCTTCTGTACCTCGTGAAATGCAGTGAAGGACAGACAAGGCCTTCTAGGCCTTCAGAGAAGGCCCAAGAATTTATCAAATGTTTTTTATATTTTTTAAATATAAATGTTTTAATTTCTATTTCATTTTTTCAATAATATTAAAATAATGTTCTGATTATTTTCTTATTTTCAAAGACAATCAGATTTATGTCTTCAATTTGTGTTGAATTTTGATTTGGAAATGCTTAGCCTAATCGTTGTTTTTGTATTTTTTTGTATTCTAATGATTGGGAATCGTCTGCTTATCCTTTAACATCATGCTGTGTGTGACTGCTGTCTCTCTATCGGCCTAGCTATGCGTTTTACAAAAGGTGTGCTCTACTACATGGAGTGCACAGTTATTACAGTCCTTTCAACATCATGAGCCTGTCAAACTCACATCCTTTGATGTGTCCCTTTTGGTGATGGTGTGATAGTGATGGCGTTAGGGTACCACAGGGTATGTAAGCAGTGTGGTTGTTGTTGCTGTCCCGGGTCTGTTTGATTAAGTGATGTTATATATTCATTTCTATTTCTTGACTTTTGAGTTTGGTACAACTTTTTGGAAGGCCTAGGAGAACCCTTTTGGGTTCCAGAAAAACCCTATTGGGTTCCATGTAGAACCCTTTCCCAGAGTGTTCTACATGAAACCCAAAAGAGTTCTGCCTGGAACCAAAAAAGGTTCTACCTCGAACCATAAATGGTTACCCTATGGGGACAGCTGAAGAACCGTTTTGGAAACTTTTTTTTTAAAAGTGTGGCTACAAAAGCCACAGTGCGCCACCGGTGAAATGTATTGGATTACTGTACTTGCTATATCATAAATGTATTTCAATGGCACAAGGAGAGAAGAGGAGAACTGAGGAAAGGAGAGGTAGTGCATTAGTTCTATGTTATAGGAGTCTCTGTGTGTTGATGGTCAGGGAGGGGGGGGGGGGTGTTCAGTGAGAGGACGTCCAACAGGAATCCAGTGAGTCTGGGAGGGAGTAGTTCACTGGGGGGAGTCAAGGGGAGCACATGGGGTGAACTCTCTCCCTGGCTTCCTGTTCTTCAAAGGACTGGAGCTTGCCTAGGCATCTTTACACGTACGCACACACACCCTCCCTGGCTGGGATAAAGTCAGGACCTCTCTTATTATCGCTACATACGTGGCCTTGTTCTCTCCAACCTAAACATTAAAAACATTCAAAAACACACACACACAAACATAGAGTATGGAGTTCAGGACACTAGCAGAAGGTATACATTGTATACCCCCCATTTCAAAGCTCTGCAGTCTTTTGAGGAAGAGCAAGAGAAGGATCGAGATATTGAAAGAGCAAGAAAGAGTGACTGTGGATAGTGTTGGCAATAGCTGACCATACATTTGTAATCACACAGGCTTATCCAGCTGCATAATATTCTAATCAATCTAAGCAGTGGTCCATCCTGCCTGGCCTGCCATAGTAATCCTTTGGAAAGAAGGGTCTCTCGTTCTCTTTCTCCATCTCCCTCTCTCTCTCCGTTGCTCCCTCCCTGTCTGACAGCATATTCTCCCCATGTTAAAACACCATTGGGCTGGCTGCATCACTCTGTAATTTAAAAGACAGAGGGCTTTAGCGTGAGGACTTGTGCTCCTCCTCAGGGCTTCACATTCACACTCTGCAGTACGATTAGGACAAATACGCTGCCTGGTGAAAACTGCACAACTAAGGGGGAGGATGGAGAAGAGGAGAAGGGAGGAGGATGGAGAAGGGGAGAAGGGAGGGAGGAGGATGGAGAAGGGGAGAAGGGAGGGAGGAGGATGGAGTAGGGGAGAAGGGAGGGAGGAGGATGGAGAAGGGTGGAGGATGGAGAAGGGTGGAGGATGGAGAAGGGGAGAAGGATGGAGAAGGGAGAAGGATGGAGAAGGGGGGAGGATGGAGAAGGGGAGAAGGGAGGGAGAAGGGTGGAGGATGGAGAAGGGAGGAGGATGGAGAAGGGAGAAGGATGGAGAAGGGAGGAGGATTGAGAAGGGTGGAGGATGGAGAAGGGGGAGGATGGAGAAGGGTGGAGGATGGAGAAGGGTGGAGGATGGAGAAGGGGGAGGATGGAGAAGGGGAGAAGGATG